>NC_052339.1:32212202-32377202 GCF_016432855.1 Salvelinus namaycush
ACACCAGGGTTGTTGGTTTTATTCCCACAGGGGACACGTAAGAAATATGTATCCACTCAATACATTCTGTAAGTTGCCCTGGATAAGGGTGTCCTGCAAATATCTATCTATGCTGCTGCCTTTTAGTTACTATCACCCTCTCTCCCCCGACCCCTCTCCCTCCCCCTACTCTCCCACTCTCTCTCTCCCCCTCTCTCTCTCTCTCTCCCCCTTCCTCCATCCTCTCTCCCTACCACCCCCCTCCCTTCCCCTTTCTCTCCCCCTCTCTCTCTCTCTCCCACTCTCTCTATCCCCCTCCCACTCTCTCTCTCTCCCACTCTCTCTCTATCCCACTCCCTCCATCCTCTCTCCCACTCTCTCTCTCCCTCTCTCTCTCTATCCCCCTCCCTCCATCCTCTCTCCCCACCACCCCCCTCCATTCTACTTTCTCTCCCCCTCTCTCTCTCCCCCCCTCTGTCTCCCTCACCCTCCCACTAAATACTCACTCTCTCTCCTCTCTCTCTCTTTCTCCCCCCTCCCTCCTCCCCCTCCTCCTCTCCCCTCACCCCCCCTCCATTCCCCTTTCTCTCCCCCCTCTCTCCCCCACCCTCTGTCTTCCTCCCCCTTTCTCTCCCCGCTCCCTCCCCCACATCTTTCCCTCCCCCACCCTGTCTTCCTCCCCCTTTCTCCCTCCCCCCTCCCTACCTCTCTCTCTACCAGGTGTTGAAGGGGTTCCCAGAGTGTCTCCAGGCTGACATATGCCTCCACCTTAACCGTACCCTCCTGGAGAACTGCAAGGCCTTCAAGGGCTCCACGAAGGGCTGTCTGCGGGCCCTGGCCATGAAGTTCAAGACCACCCATGCCCCGCCTGGCGACACCCTGGTGCACGCCGGCGACGTGCTCACCGCCATCTACTTCATCTCCCGGGGCTCCATCGAGATCCTCAGAGGCGACGTGGTGGTGGCCATCTTGGGTGAGGATGATAGATAGGAGCTACTGTCAAACCAAATAGCATAGATTCTACTACGACTAGTGTCAAACCAAATAGCATAGATTCTACTACGATTAGTGTCAAACCAAATAGCATAGATTCTACTACGACTAGTGTCAAACCAAATAGCATAGATTCTACTACGACTAGTGTCAAACCAAATAGCATAGATTCTACTACGACTAGTATCAAACCAAATAGCATAGATTCTACTACGACTAGTGTCAAACCAAATAGCATAGATTCTACTACGACTAGTGTCAAACCAAATAGCATAGATTCTACTACGACTAGTATCAAACCAAATAGCATAGATTCTACTACGACTAGTATCAATCCAAATAGCATAGATTCTACTACGACTAGTATCAATCCAAATAGCATAGATTCTACTACGACTAGTGTTGCATGTATCAACCTAAAGGGGAAGGAGTCGAAAACTGAATGTGGTATATTCAGAGATTCAGATATGTACCAGGGAACCAAATAAATAAAGATGAACCAACAGAGACATCTACTGGCAACAATTGGTCCTACTTGTACGTCATATAGTTTCAAGAACTGGGCACACAAGAAGGGGGAAAGGCTATCTCATGAAACAAGCACTAGTACTGTGGACGAATTTGAAATATTTCAAATCTTTAGGTTTGCCGTCTGACTTCCCAGTAATAAAAAAAGTAGGACTGTTTAACATTTGCATTTTTTAACATACAGTACCAGTCAAATGTTTGGACACACCTACTCATTCAAGGGTTTTTCTTTATTTTTACTATTTTCTACATGGTAGAATAATAGTGAAGACATCACAACTATGAAATAACACATATGGAATCACGTAGTAACCAAAAAAGTGTTAAACAAATCAAAATATATTTTAAATTTTAGATTCTTCAAAGTAGCCACCCTTTGCCTTGATGACAGCTTTGCACACTCTTGGCATTCTCTCAACCAGCTTCACCTGGAATGCATTTCCAGCAGTCTTGAAGGAGTTCCCACATATGCTGAGCACTTGTTGGCTGCTTTTCCTTCGCTCTGCAGTCCAACTCATCCCAAAACGTCTCAATTGGGTTGAAGCCAGGTCATCTGATGCAGCACTCCATCACTCTCCTTATTGGTCAAATAGCCCTTACACAGCCTGGAGGTGTGTTGGGTCATTGTCCTGATGAAAAACAAATGATAGTCCCACTAAGCACAAACCAGATGGGCTTGGCATATCGCTGCAGAATGCTGTGATAGCCATGCTGGTTAAGTGTGCCTTGAATTCTACATAAATCACAAGTAAGTGTGTCCAGACTTTTGACTGGTACTGTATGTAAAATACGGTACTATGTCCTCTCGTCTCCCACAGGGAAGAATGACATCTTTGGCGAGCCTATCAACCTGTACGGGCGGGCTGGAAAGTCCAATGCGGACGTGAGAGCTCTGACCTACTGTGACCTCCATAAGATCCACAGAGAGGACGTCCTGGAGGTGTTAGACATGTACCCTGAGTTCTCCGACCACTTCTGGATGAACCTGGAGATCACCTTTGACCTCCGGGATGTGAGTGTGTCCTCTGTCCTGATTGCAAGAACTTTTCCTCATATCTTAACTTCACGACCATAAAAATGTTATATTCAAATATGAATTGATGAATACAAATTAGGGAATTAATGAATTTGTAAATGATTTCCATTGTGCATTCCTATGGAACAGCTATTTTACACATTGATAAGTCCTTTATCATCAGTGTGTGATTTTTCAAGATGTTTTGCTTTGTTAATCCCTGCAGGCCAATATGATTCCTGGCTCTCCAGAAAGTGACAACTCAGACTATGTAGGATTCAACAAACTGCGCAGACGCAAATTATCCTTCCGGCGCCGGACAGAGAAGGGTAACCACCACATTCCCTTCCACTCCTTCATCTCTGTGGATGAGAGCTAATATTATTACCCATTGTTTCTCTCTCGGCGATGCCCAGAGGAACACCCACTGTCCACGCTTAGTTGTAGGTCACAAATCAACTTTTCCGATTCCATCCAGTGTGTCACCATCTGTCCTTCCCTGTTTCGTCTCTCAGACGACGCCGATGCAGGAGAGAATAAAACGGAGAGATCCCACAAGCCAGTTCGGCGTAGACGGAAGGAGGCGGCCAGTAAGCAGGGGGTGGGGCTTAAGCCAGACTGGGAGGGACCTCGGAGTTCAGTGTCCACCCACTCCAGTAGTGGCGAGGGGGAGGAGTCTGTGGTCACATGCCCCGCCCCTCAGTCAGCTCTGCATGAGATGTCCCCGGCTCAGGCCACCTCTCTGATCTTTAGGGACAATCCCGAGGGGGAGGGGGAAGGGGACCACAAGGGGGGCAACACCTGCAATGCACTCTCAGGTGGGTCTGGGCACACACACAGACAAACAGACACACAGACAGACAGACACACAGACAAACAGACAAACAGACACACCGACAGACAGACACACAGACACACAGACACACAGAGAGACAAACAGACAGACACACACACAGACACACAGACAAACAGACAGACACACACACACACACACACACACACAGAGACAAACAGACAGACACACAGACACACACACAGACAAACAGACACACAGACACACAGACACAGACACACACACAGACAAACAAATACACATACACACATACACACAGACACACACACAGACAAACAGACACACAGACAAACAGACACACAGACACACAGACACAGACACACACACAGACAAACAGACACACAGGCAAACAGACACACACAGACACACAGACACACACATAGACACACAGACAAACATACACACAGAGAGACAAACAGACAGACACACACACACAGACAAACAGACACACAGACACACACACACAGAGACAAACAGACAGACACACAGACACACACACAGACAAACAGACACACAGACAAACAGACACACACACACAGACACACAGACACACAGACAAACAAACACACATACACACAGACACACACACAGACAAACAGACACACAGACAAACAGACACACAGACACACAGACAAACAGACACACAGACACACAGACAAACAGACACACAGGCAAACAGACACACACAGACACACACACAGACACACACACAGACACACACATAGACACACAGACAAACAGACACACATACAAACATACACACAGAGAGACAAACAGACAGACACACAGACACACACACACAGACAAACAGACACACAGACACACACACAAACAATATAAAACAATAGAATATGACTTCTTACCCTATTCTCCCCTCTCTCCCCTCTCTCCCCCTCTCTCCCCCTCTCTCCCCCTCTCTCCCCTCTCTCCCCTCTCTTCTTCACAAACAGGAGCATTTTCAGGGGTCTCAAACATCTTCAGTTTCTGGGGGGAGAGTCGGGGCAGTCGTGAGTACCAGGAGTTGCCACGCTGCAGCCTGCCTTCCTCTCCCCCCCTCAACAGTGTCAGCCGCAGGCAGCGCACCGAGCTGGACAACAGACTGGACCTGCTGCAGCAACAACTCAACAGGTACAGAGACATGTAGAGACAGAGACATGCAGGGACAGAGACATACAGAGACAGAAACATGCAGGGACAGAGACATACAGAGACAGAGACATGTAGAGACAGAGACATGCAGGGACAGAGACATGTAGAGACAGAGACATGCAGGGACAGAGACATGTAGAGACAGAGACATGTAGAGACAGAGACATGTAGAGACAGAGACATGTAGAGACAGAGACATGTAGAGACAGAGACATGTAGAGACAGAGACGTGTAGAGACAGAGACGTGTAGAGACAGAGACGTGCAGAGACAGAGACGTGCAGGGACAGAGACGTGCAGGGACAGAGACATGCAGGGACAGAGACATGCAGGGACAGAGACATGCAGGGACAGAGACATGCAGGGACAGAGACATGTAGAGACAGAGACGTGCAGGGATAGAGACATGTAGAGACAGAGACATGTAGAGAGATAGACATGCAGGGACAGAGACATGCAGGGACAGGGACAGGGCACAGGGGAAGGGGCAGGACAGGGGCACAAGGACAGAGACAGGGGCAGGACAGGGGCACAGGGACAGAGACAGGGCAGGGACAGGGACAGGGGCAGAGACAGGGGCAGGACAGGGGCACAGGTACAGAGACAGGGGCAGGACAGGGGCACAGGGACAGAGACAGGGGAAGGGGCAGGGACAGAGACAGGGACAGAGACAGGGGCAGAGATAGGGGCAGGGGCAGGATTGGGGCACAGGGGCAGAGACAGGGGCAGGATAGGGGCAGAGACAGGGGCAGGAACAGGGACAGGGATAGGGGCAGGAACAGGGGCACGGGGACAAAGACAGGGGCAGGAACAGGGGCAGGGGCAGGGACAGAGACAGGGACAGGGGTACAGAGACAAGGGCGGGATAGGGGCAGGAACAGGGGCACAGGAACAGAGACAGGGGCAGGGACAGAGACAGGGGCAGGAACAGGGGCACAGGAACAGAGACAGGGGCAGGGACAGAGACAGGGGCAGGAACAGGGGCACAGGAACAGAGACAGGGGCAGGGACAGGGACAGGGGCACAGGGACAGAGACAGGGGCAGGGACAGAGACAGGGGCAGGAACAGGGGCACAGGAACAGAGACAGGGACAGGGGCAGGGGCACAGGGACAGAGACAGGGACAGGGGCACAGGGAGGGACAGGGACAGAGACAGGGACAGGGAGGAACAGGGGCACAGGGACAGAGACAGGGACAGGGACAGGGGCAGGACAGGGGCACGGGACAGAGGGGCAGGGACAGAAAGGCAGGGGCTGGGCAGGGGCACAGGGACAGAGACAGGGACAGGGGCACAGGGAGGAACAGGGGCACAGGGACAGAGACAGGGACAGGGGCAGGACAGGGGCACGGGACAGAAAGGCAGGGGCTGGGCAGGGGCACAGGGACAGAGACAGGGACAGGGACAGGGGCACAGGGAGGGACAGGGGCAGGGACAGAGACAGAGTCAGGGGAAGGGACAGAGGGGCAGGGGCTGGACAGGGGCACAGGGACAGAGATAGGGACAGGGGCAGCGACAAGGGCAGGGGCTGGACAGGGGCAGCGACAAGGACAGGGGCTGGACATGGGCACAGGGACAGAGATAGGGGCAGGGACAGGGGGACAGGGGCACAGGGACAGAGACAGGGGCAGGGACAGGGACAGAGACAGTGGCAGGAGAGGGGCAGGAACAAGGGCAGGACTGGATGGTTTTACATCTAACCGTTGTTTCAACATGGTTAACAATTCAGTTTTACATCTAACCGTTGTTTCAACATGGTTTACAATTCAGTTTTACATCTAACCGTTGTTTCAACATGGTTTACAATTCAGTTTTACATCTAACCGTTGTTTCAACATGGTTTACAATTCAGTTTTACATCTAACCGTTGTTTCAACATGGTTTACAATTCAGTTTTACATCTTACCGTTGTTTCAACATGGGTTGAGATCTGGTGACTGAGACAGCCATGGCATATGGTTTACGTCGTTTTCCTGCTCATCAAACCATTCAGTGACCACTCGTGCCCTGTAGATGGGAGCATTGTCATCTTATGGAGGCATAGTGCAGCATTTTTATACATGACCCTAAGCATGATGGTACAGTGCATTCGGAAAGTTTTCAGACCCCTTGACTTTTTCCACATTTTGTTACGTTACAGCCTTGTTCTCAAATGGATTCAATTGTTTGTTATCATCAATCTACACACAATAACCCGTAATGACATCACAATACCCCATAATGACAAAGCAAAAATAGTTTTTTTGAAAGTTCAGCAAATGTATTAGAAATAGAAAATATCGTAACAAAATGTGGAAAAAGTCAAGGGGTCTGAATACTTTCCAAATGCACTGTATGTTAATTGATTAATTAACTCAGGAACCACACCTGTGTGGAAGCACCTGATTTCATTATACACTGAACAAAAATATAAACGCAACATGTAAAGTGTTGGTCCCATGTTTCATGAGCTGAAATAAAATATCCCTGAAATGTTCAATACCCACAAAAAGCTTATTTCTCAACAATGTGTTTTTCATCCCTGTTAAGATAATCCATCCACCTGACAGGTGTGGCATATCAAAACGCTGATTAAACAGCATGATCATTACACAGGTGCACCTTGTGCTGGGGACAATCAAAGGCCACATATATCTCAAATTTTGAGGGAGCGTGCAATTGCCATGCTGACTGCAGGAATGTCCACCAGAGCTAATGCCAGAGAATTAACTGTTAATTGCTCTACCATAAGCCGCCTGCAACTTTGTTTTAGAGGATTTGGTAGAATGTCCAACCGGCCTCACAACTGCAGACCACGTGTAACCACACCAGCCCAGGACCTCCACATCCAGCTTCTACACTTGCAGGATTGTCTGAGACCAGCCACCCGGACAGCTGATGAAACTGTGGCTTTGCAGAAATTAAGAATTTCTGCACCAACTGTCAGATACCGTCTCAGGGAAGCTCATGTACGTGCTCGTCATCCTCACCAGGGTCTTGACCTGACTGGAGGTTGGTGTCGTAACCGACTTCAGTGGGCAAATGCCCTCACCTTCAATGGCCACTGGCACGCTGGAGAAGTGGGAGAGTGGTTTGCTGATGTGAACGTTGTGAACAGAGTGCCCCATGGTGGCAGTGGGGTAATGATATGGGAGGCATAAGCTATGGACAACGAACACAATTGCATTTTATTGATGGCAATTTGAATGCACAGAGATACCGTGACGAAATCCCTGAGGTCCATTGTCGCGCCATTCGTCCGCCACCATCCCCTCATGTTTCAGCATGATAATGCAAGGCCTCATGTCACAAGGATCTGTACACAATTCCTGGAAGCTGAAAATGTCCCAGTTCTTCTATGGCCTGCATACTCAGCAGACATGTCACCCATTGAGCATGTTTGGGATGCTCTGGATCAACGTGTACGACAGCGTGTTCCAGTTCCCGCCAATATCCAGCAACTTCTCACAGCCATTGAAGACGAGTGTGACAACATTCCACAGGTCACAATCAACAGCCTGATCAACTCTATGTGAAAGAGATGTGTCACACTGCATGATGCAGATGGGGGTCACACCAGATACTGACTAGCTACCTTTTTTGTTAAGGTATCTGTGACCAACCGATGCATATCTGTATTCTCAGTCATGTGACATCCATAGAATGAATGTATTTCAGTTGACTGATTTCCTTGTATGAACTGTAAAATCAGTAAAATCGTAGAAATTGTTGTGTTTATATTTTTTGTGTTGGTGTCTCTCATTTACTCCAGTGTTTCCGTTATTTTGAGAGTTACATGATATAATTCATTCAGGCAGAAACAGAGGTTTAGGAGAGTGGCTTTAAGGCTGTAAAATCACAGGCCACATATCAGTGGGATTTATTGCTACTGATAAAGATCAAACCATTAACTGCAGCTGAAAGCTCCTGATTAAAACTCACTCTGTATGATATAAGAGATCTAGCAGGACAACTTTGCTGTAGCCCTCTGACAAAACACAGCTGCTACTCTGCTACTCCACTGTAGCTGATTCCATTATCCCTAGCATCACTGTGTCTGCTACAAGTCTGTCCCCTGTCAGAGTAATGGGGAGCTAATAGGTCTGGTACTCCCCCCTCTCTCTTAAACCCTACCTCACCGTTACTCTGTCTGATTCTGACATAGACATCTCCTCTCCCTCTTTCTCCCCTTCTCTCTCTCTCCTCCTCTCACTCTCCCTCCCTCTCTCTCTCACTCTCTCCCCCTCTCTCTCTCCCAACTCTCTCTCCCCCCTCTCTCTTTCTCCCCCCTCTCACTATCTCTCTCTCTCCCCAACTCTCTCTCCCCCCTCTCTCTTTCTCCCCCTCTCACTATCCCTCTCTCACTCTCTCCCCCTCTCTCTCTCCCCAACTCTCTCTCCCCCCTCTCTCTTTCTCCCCCCTCTCACTATCTCTCTCTCCCCAACTCTCTCTCCCCCCTCTCTCTTTCTCCCCCTCTCACTATCCCTCTCTCTCTCTCTCACTCTCTCCCCCTCTCTCTCTCCCCAACTCTCTCTCCCCCTCTCTCTTTCTCCCCCTCTCACTATCCCTCTCTCTCCTCCTCTTTCTCTCTCCCACTCTCTCCCCCTCTCTCGCTCTCCCCCCCTCTCTCTCTCTCTCTCTCTCTCCTCCCTCTCTCCTTCAGTGGAATAACTGTTACTTGACTCCCCTATGCTCTTGTCCAGTCAGTGTCTATTATCTCAATGAGGTCAAAGGCCCTGTAGTAGGCTGAGGCTTTGCCTGCATGTGTGTTCCTGTGTGTTCCTGTGTGTTCCTGTGTGTGTTCCTTTGTGTGTTCCTGTGTGTGTTCCTGTGTGTTCCTGTGTGTGTTCCTGTGTGTTCCTGTGTGTGTTCCTGTGTGTGTTCCTGTGTGTTCCTGTGTGTTCCTGTGTGTTCCTGTGTGTTCCTGTGTGTTCCTGTGTGTTCCTGTGTGTTCCTGTGTGTGTTCCTGTGTGTGTTCCTGTGTGTGTTCCTGTGTGTTCCTGTGTGTTCCTGTGTGTTCCTGTGTGTGTTCCTGTGTGTGTTCCTGTGTGTGTTCCTGTGTGTGTTCCTGTGTGTGTTCCTGTGTGTGTTCCTGTGTGTGTTCCTGTGTGTGTTCCTGTGTGTGTTCCTGTGTGTGTTCCTGTGTGTGTTCCTGTGTGTTCCTGTGTGTGCTTATGTATGTTTGTGTGTCTCTCTCTTCAGGCTGGAAACGAGGATGTCGGCAGACATCGGGGCGATCATGCAGCTACTACAACGTCAGATGGCCCTTGTGCCCCCAGCCTACAGCACCGTGTTGTCTCCCCCTCAGGCCTCACCCTACCCTGGTCCCAGACCTGGCCCTGGTCCTGGATACAGGCTTGTGCAGCCTGTCACCACCCTGGAGTCAGAGGCACTGGCTTCATTCTCCCAGGTACTACACACATACAGGACATAGACCAACCCGGTCTCAGAGCATTTCATATGATTCTGTACGTCAATCCCAGAAACTCTGTTTAGTGTGATGTGTTTCGTTTCGTATGGTATGTGTTCATTTGTGGATATCCATCATCCATTTAGTATGAAATACAATTCGTATGATACAGTATGTTACGAATCGCAATTCGTACAATATGTTACGTATTGCAATTAATACAATATGTTACGTATTGCAATTAATACAATATGTTACGAATTTTCTAAATGTATGATATGTTACAAATTCCATCTTGTGTGGCTAACATTAGCTAGGTTGCTAGCAAACTCTCCAATGTTAGTTCTAGGGGTTAATTTAAAGAGTTCAGGTTAGGATAAAGTTTAGCTAAAAGTGTTAAGTTTAGGGTTAGGGGAAGGGTTAGCTAACATTAAGGTTAGGGTTAGGGGAAGGGTTAGCTAACATTAAGGTTAGGGTTGGGGGAAGGGTTAGCTAACATGCTAAGTAGTTGCAAAATAGCTAAAAAGTAGTAAGTAGTTGCAAAGTAGGTAAAATGCTAAAGTTGTCCGTGATGAGATTCGAACACTTAAACTTTGGGTTGTTAGACATTCACGTTACACGGCCACCCATCCATCCCGACCAACCACCCTCCTTTCATTTTTACCTTAAGTGACCTTCTATCTTATGTAACCATGCAAAACATAAAATATCATACTAATTTGAATGTCCTGTATTTTTTGTTTACTATGTTACGTCTAGTCATTGAGACCAGTCTGGATAGACACGTACATGCAGATACACCTGTAGACGCTCAAAATGCCTGAACATGCACTCATACACACGGATGTACACGTGCGCACACACCCACACACACTCTCTATACAGTCTTCACTAAATCCCTCCTTGCTGCGTCTATCCTCCAGGACTTTGAGGAGTTCCCCAGCAAGTCATGGGACTCTGTCCGCAGCCCTGCTGAGCTACACCCCGATGACTGGCCTCTGGATTGCCCAACCGAGACACGACGAGCCCCCTCTGGACTGGGCAGCCTGGAGCTAGACCTAGGGGTTGGGGAAAGGTTGGAGTCAGGGGTGTGGGCAAGTTCAGGAACGGGGTCAGTGGCAGAGGTGGGGGCAATTGCAGGGGCGAGTGGGCTGGACCCTGATGCCCAGCGGAGGCTCTCTCTGCCTGAGCCACAAATGCACCTGGACTCACAGACACCGCAGAGGCACAGCTCTGACCCTAGGGAGAGCTAATGAGCAGGGGAAGGAGGAGAAAATGGACAGAGAGGGAGAAGAGTGGTATCTCTGTTTTCCCTTCTCTCACGGGGGGGGGGCTTTCCTCCCTTCGACCTCTGGAACCTCACCTACAGGCTCTGAGTGAGCCTCACCTCTGACCTCTAACCTCTGACCTGGGGAGAAACCTTGTTGGGAGAGGGGGATGTCTCTCCCTTTCAGGGCTCCCTTCCCCTACCCGGTTCCTAAAGTTACCACAACGTTACCACAAGGTTACCAAACCCACAGGCGGAAAGAGAGAGGGGAGCAAGATCATCCTGAACTCCACTCTGACCCAAAGAAATGACCACAGAACAAACACATGACTGGTTCTGTTCAGAAACATCCCTTTACTGCTCTATCCAGGAGTGCTGAGCAAGGTCGGTTTGGTTTCGATTTCCTTATTTTAAACATCACTTATTAACCATAATTTATTCACATTACTTTACTTTTAATAAAATATTTTAGTTGTTGTGTTTATTGCATTAGTTTTATTTGATGACTGTATTACTTCATTCCAAGTCATCATCTCATCTCTATAGAGCTGCTGCCTACGCTGTCTGACAACATCACTATTTCAGTAGTTCTTCAAAGTAACTAAGGCATTGTTTTATGACTGCTGAATACCAACTATCAGTCACTTAGATCATGTATTTTCAGGTAGAGATATCCCTCTCCATCGCGTGTTTACCACATTTTCTGCGCTAAACTATGTTGAATATTGGCCTGTTAGAAACTACAACTCCCTACTACATCGCACAGTTCGGGCTAGCCTTGATCTGATTTATCTCTAGAGAAACTACAACTCCCTACTACATTGCACAGTTCAGGCCGGATCTGATGCATCTCTAGAGAAACTACAACTCCCTACTACATTGCACAGTTCAGTCTGGATCTGATTTATCTCTATAGAAACTACAACTCCCTACTACATAGCACAGTTCAGTCTGGATCTGATTTATCTCTATAGAAACTACAACTCCCTACTACATAGCACAGTTCAGTCTGGATCTGATTTATCTCTAGAGAAACTACAACTCCCTACTACATCGCACAGTTCAGTCTGGATCTGATTTATCTCTAGAGAAACTACAACTCCCTACTACATCACACAGTTCAGTCTGGATCTGATTTATCTCTAGAGAAACTACAACTCCCTACTACATCGCACAGTTCAGTCTGGATCTGATTTATCTCTAGAGAAACTACAACTCCCTACTACATCGCACAGTTCAGTCTGGATCTGATTTAGCTGTAGAGAAACTACAACTCCCTACTGCATCGCACAGTTCAGTCTGGATCTGATTTAGCTGTAGAGAAACTACAATGTGCGCATTGAGCTCACAGAAAGAAGGAAATGGAATTCAAGTAATTTAACTGATGTCGGTCAATTAGTCAGGAAAAAAACAAAAAATAACAGACATTTCGGTTAATCGCTCAGCACTAGTATCCAGTAGTGGATTACCATAATGAATAAGACAAAAACAATAATAATTATACAAATTACAATTATGTATTTTATCTAACATGTCCGTGGCGCTTCTGAAAAATGCTTGGTTGGTTGGTTGGTGGACTGTATTTTTAGCTGACCTAGCAGAAAACGTTGGTGTCCTGTCCCGTCATTGGCCCCTTTACCCCAAGGTCTGTACTCCCAGAGGCGGAGCCAAGGCCCCAAGAGCACATCGGATTGTTTGCACCTCAGGGGAGGGGTTAGAGGGAGGGGTTAGAGGGAGGGGTTAGAGGGAGGGTTTAAAAGCCATGAATTATTTGATGAACATATCAAATCGCTGTCATAACCTTGTACAGATTGTTAGACAGAGTGGGAGTCTCTGTACAGTTCAATATGCAGACACTGACTAGAGAGGAGAGAGAGTTGTATTAATCACTGACTAGAGAGGAGAGAGAGTTGTATTCATCACTGACTAGAGAGGAGAGAGAGTTGTATTCATCACTGACTAGAGTTGTATTAATCACTGACTAGAGAGGAGAGAGAGTTGTATTAATCACTGACTAGAGAGGAGAGAGAGTTGTATTAATCACTGACTAGAGAGGAGAGAGAGTTGTATTAACCACTGACTAGAGAGGAGAGAGAGTTGTATTCATCACTGACTAGAGAGGAGAGAGAGTTGTATTCATCACTGACTAGAGTTGTATTAATCACTGACTAGAGAGGAGAGAGAGTTGTATTAATCACTGACTAGAGAGGAGAGAGAGTTGTATTCATCACTGACTAGAGTTGTATTAATCACTGACTAGAGAGGAGAGAGAGTTGTATTAATCACTGACTAGAGAGGAGAGAGAGTTGTATTAATCACTGACTAGAGAGGAGAGAGAGTTGTATTCATCACTGACTAGAGAGAAGAGAGAGTTGTATTCATCACTGACTAGAGAGGAGAGAGAGTTGTATTCATCACTGACTAGAGAGGAGAGAGAGTTGTATTAATCACTGACTAGAGAGGAGAGAGAGTTGTATTCATCACTGACTAGAGAGGAGAGAGAGTTGTATTCATCACTGACTAGAGAGGCGAGAGAGTTGTATTCATCACTGACTAGAGAGGAGAGAGAGTTGTATTAACCACTGACTAGAGAGGAGAGAGAGTTGTATTAACCACTGACTAGAGAGGAGAGAGAGTTGTATTAATCACTGACTAGAGAGGAGAGAGAGTTGTATTAATCACTGACTAGAGAGGAGAGAGAGTTGTATTCATCACTGACTAGAGAGAAGAGAGAGTTGTATTAATCACTGACTAGAGAGAAGAGAGAGTTGTATTAATCACTGACTAGAGAGGAGAGAGAGTTGTATTAATCACTGACTAGAGAGAGTTGTATTAATCACTGACTAGAGAGGAGAGAGAGTTGTATTCATCACTGACTAGAGTTGTATTAATCACTGACTAGAGAGGAGAGAGAGTTGTATTAATCACTGACTAGAGAGGAGAGAGAGTTGTATTAATCACTGACTAGAGAGGAGAGAGAGTTGTATTCATCACTGACTAGAGAGGAGAGAGAGTTGTATTCATCACTGACTAGAGTTGTATTAATCACTGACTAGAGAGGAGAGAGAGTTGTATTAATCACTGACTAGAGAGGAGAGAGAGTTGTATTAATCACTGACTAGAGAGGAGAGAGAGTTGTATTAACCACTGACTAGAGAGGAGAGAGAGTTGTATTAATCACTGACTAGAGAGAAGAGAGAGTGGTATTAATCACTGACTAGAGAGGAGAGAGAGTTGTATTCATCACTGACTAGAGAGAAGAGAGAGTTGTATTAATCACTGACTAGAGAGAAGAGAGAGTGGTATTAATCACTGACTAGAGAGAAGAGAGAGTTGTATTAATCACTGACTAGAGAGAAGAGAGAGTGGTATTAATCACTGACTAGAGAGGAGAGAGAGTTGTATTAACCACTGACTAGAGAGGAGAGAGAGTTGTATTAATCACTGACTAGAGAGAAGAGAGAGTGGTATTAATCACTGACTAGAGAGAAGAGAGAGTTGTATTAATCACTGACTAGAAAGGAGAGAGAGTTGTATTAATCACTGACTAGAGAGGAGAGAGAGTTGTATTCATCACTGACTAGAGTTGTATTAATCACTGACTAGAGGAGAGAGAGTTGTATTAACCACTGACTAGAGAGGAGAGAGAGTTGTATTAATCACTGACTAGAGAGGAGAGAGAGTTGTATTAATCACTGACTAGAGAGGAGAGAGAGTTGTATTCATCCTATATGTGTGTTGATAATATCAGTTCGAGTCCAATGCTTTTTGCCCTAGTTTAGTCTGTAGTTCACAAAGCATGGTTCAGATTCCCCCTCTACCGTTGGAAGAAGAAATGCCCTACACTCAAAAAGTGCTATCTAGAACCTGAAAAGGTTCTTCAGCTTCTCCCATAGGAGAACACTTTGAAGAACAATTTTTGGTTCCAGGTATAACCCTTTTGAGTTCCACATAGAACCATTGACATGGAACCAAAAAGAGTTCCACCTGGAACCCAAAAGAGTTCTACCTTGAACCAAAAATAGTTCTTCCTGGAACCCAAAAGGGTTCTACCTGGAACCCAAAAGGGTTCTACCTGGAACCAAAAATGGTTCGCCCATGGGGACAGCCAAAGAACCCTTTTGGAACACTTTTTTCAAAGAGGGTACCTTTACACATCTATGGATCTGAATACCCAGCAATGCACAGTCCCAGGAGAGAACACACTCTACACACACATGATTATCTAGATCCTCCATCATCCCCCATGCTACTGTACTACTACAGGGCTGACCATCCTGTCTAGCCCCCCATGCTACTGTATTACTACAGGGCTGACCATCCTGTCTAGCCCCCCATGCTACTGTATTACTACAGGGCTGACCATCCTGTCTAATTCCATGCTACTGTACTACTACAGGGCTGACCATCCTGTCTAATTCCATGCTACTGTACTACTACAGGGCTGACCATCCTGTCTAATTCCATGCTACTGTATTACTACAGGGCTGACCATCCTGTCTAATTCCATGCTACTGTACTACTACAGGGCTGACCATCCTGTCTAATTCCATGCTACTGTATTACTACAGGACTGACCATCCTGTCTAATTCCATGCTACTGTACTTACTACAGGGCTGACCATCCTGTCTAGCCCCCCATGCTACTGTACTACTACAGGGCTGACCCTCCTGTCTAATTCCATGCTACTGTACTACTACAGGGCTGACCATCCTGTCTAATTCCATGCTACTGTACTACTACAGGGCTGACCATCCTGTCTAATTCCATGCTACTGTACTACTACAGGGCTGACCATCCTGTCTAATTCCATGCTACTGTATTACTACAGGACTGACCACCCTGTCTGGCCCCCCATGCTACTGTACTACTACAGGGCTGACCATCCTGTCTAATTCCATGCTACTGTACTTACTACAGGGCTGACCATCCTGTCTAATTCCATGCTACTGTATTACTACAGGACTGACCATCCTGTCTAATTCCATGCTACTGTACTACTACAGGGCTGACCATCCTGTCTAATTCCATGCTACTGTACTTACTACAGGGCTGACCATCCTGTCTAATTCCATGCTACTGTTCTACTACAGGGCTGACCATCCTGTCTAATTCCATGCTACTGTACTACTACAGGGCTGACCATCCTGTCTAATTCCATGCTACTGTACTTACTACAGGGCTGACCATCCTGTCTAGCCCCCCATGCTACTGTACTACTACAGGGCTGACCCTCCTGTCTAATTCCATGCTACTGTACTACTACAGGGCTGACCATCCTATCTAATTCCATGCTACTGTACTACTACAGGGCTGACCATCCTGTCTAATTCCATGCTACTGTACTACTACAGGGCTGACCATCCTGTCTAATTCCATGCTACTGTACTACTACAGGGCTGACCATCCTGTCTAATTCCATGCTACTGTATTACTACAGGGCTGACCATCCTGTCTAATTCCATGCTACTGTATTACTACAGGGCTGACCATCCTGTCTAATTCCATGCTACTGTATTACTACAGGGCTGACCATCCTGTCTAATTCCATGCTACTGTACTACTACAGGGCTGACCATCCTGTCTAATTCCATGCTACTGTACTACTACAGGGCTGACCATCCTGTCTAATTCCATGCTACTGTATTACTACAGGGCTGACCATCCTGTCTAATTCCATGCTACTGTATTACTACAGGGCTGACCATCCTGTCTAATTCCATGCTACTGTACTACTACAGGGCTGACCATCCTGTCTAATTCCATGCTACTGTACTACTACAGGGCTGACCATCCTGTCTAATTCCATGCTACTGTATTACTACAGGGCTGACCCTCCTGTCTAATTCCATGCTACTGTATTACTACAGGGCTGACCATCCTGTCTAATTCCATGCTACTGTACTACTACAGGGCTGACCCTCCTGTCTAATTCCATGCTACTGTATTACTACAGGGCTGACCATCCTGTCTAATTCCATGCTACTGTATTACTACAGGGCTGACCATCCTGTCTAATTCCATGCTACTGTATTACTACAGGGCTGACCATCCTGTCTAATTCCATGCTACTGTATTACTACAGGGCTGACCATCCTGTCTAATTCCATGCTACTGTATTACTACAGGGCTGACCCTCCTGTCTAATTCCATGCTACTGTACTACTACAGGGCTGACCATCCTGTCTAATTCCATGCTACTGTACTTACTACAGGACTGACCATCCTGTCTAACATCCCCCCTCCTGTTCTTTCTCTGGGAATATCTGTACGTGGTGGTTGATGACACAAAGCGGCCAGTGATACGCAGGGAACGTGAAAATTGTATTTAACCGCTTGCTGGTCTGAGCTTATCATTTATTTATTGGTTTAAGGAGTTTTATTTTTCTTTATAGATCTGACCAAATATGATTTTAATGTTTTGCAAAAAGAAGATTAAGCGTATTTGATGGAGGGAGTGGAAGAAGATGTTTGTGTACTGTAAATGTGAACTGGTCCCTCTCTCCATGTTTTGTCCATTTGTTTGAACACATTTTATGCCAGAACAACTGTTATAGATGTTTCTTGAGTAATGTGACTGCTTGATGGGAGTTGCACTATATTATTATTATTATTAATATTATGATCATTATTATGATCATTATTATTATTATTATTATTAATATTATTAGTAGTAGTATTATTATCATTATTATGATCATTAGTATTATTATTATTAATATTATTATTAATACCATTATTATCAATATTATCATTATTATTATCATTATTGTTAGTAGTATTGTCATTATTATTATCATTATTATTGTTATCATTATTATCATTGATATTATTGTTGTTATTTTTATTAATATCATTATTATTATCATTATTGTCATAAATATATGATTATTATGAATATTATTATCATTATTATTATTATTATTATCGTGTTTATTATTATTATTATTATTATTATCATTAATATTATTATCATTATCATTGTTATTATTATTTTTATTATTATTATTAGCATTATCGTTATTATTATTATTAGCATTAATATTATGATTATTATTTGCTCTTCATCAAACATGATCAGAGATGTTAGCGCCATTGTCAGTGTCCAGTAAACAAATATTTTTTTCAGATCAGATCAGATCAGGGGTGTGAAGTATGTGTAAGGGATATCAGCTCCCACCATTTAAACAGTCAGGTCAAAGTGGTGAGTAGTGTGTATCATACACGGTGCCAACACATTGTATCGGTATGCAGGGAACAGTAGAAGCAGGCGAGGCGGCAAAACACTGTTTTCATCAAGAGTTGCACCTCCAACTGAAGTGATTAAGGGTAAATTACTATCTATATTTAGTTTGTTAGAAAAAGTGAATCACTAAGACACAGAAATGTGTCAGGTTTCAGCTAAGGCACGCAGGCGCGCACACACACACACACACACACACACACACACACACACACACACCATAAGGCCCAATGTTCACTGTCAATCATTGTTAGTCATGTCTTTACATGTACAAATGTCAGTAAAACCTGTGTGAGTGATGCTTTGTCATGCCGTACTTTAGTGTTGAACCAAAGCAACAGAAGGGATGGAAAGGGAAACTGAGGCCATTTGAGCTGCCTGAAGTTCAAAGCAGAGTGGATATCAAACCAAAAGAGACCTACCTCTTTTTAACTGAGCTTCTATTCTGTTCCATCACTGTCTCTGTTCCATCACTGTACTCTGTTCCGTCACTGTACTCTGTTCCGTCACTGTCTCTGTCCGTCACTGTACTCTGTTCCATCACTGTACTCTGTTCCATCACTGTATTCTGTTCCGTCACTGTATTCTGTTCCGTCACTGTATTCTGTTCCATCACTGTACTCTGTTCCATCACTGTACTCTGTTCCATCATTGTATTCTATTCCGTCACTGTACTCTGTTCCGTCACTGTACTCTGTTCCATCATTGTATTCTATTCCGTCACTGTACTCTGTTCCGTCACTGTACTCTGTTCCGTCACTGTACTCTGTTCCGTCACTGTACTCTGTTCCGTCACTGTATTCTGTTCCGTCACTGTACTCTGTTCCGTCACTGTACTCTGTTCCGTCACTGTATTCTGTTCCGTCACTGTATTCTGTTCCGTCACTGTACTCTGTTCCGTCACTGTACTCTGTTCCGTCACTGTACTCTGTTCCGTCACTGTACTCTGTTCCGTCACTGTATTCTGTTCCGTCACTGTACTCTGTTCCGTCACTGTATTATGTTCCGTCACTGTACTCTGTTCCGTCACTGTACTCTGTTCCGTCACTGTACTCTGTTCCGTCACTGTACTCTGTTCCGTCACTGTATTCTGTTCCATCACTGTACTCTGTTCCATCGCTGTATTATGTTCCATCGCTGTATTCTGTTCCATCGCTGTACTCTGTTCCGTCACTGTACTCTGTTCCATCACTGTACTATGTTCCATCACTATACTCTGTTCCATCACTGTATTCTGTTCCATCACTGTACTCTGTTCCATCACTGTATTATGTTCCATCACTGTATTCTGTTCCATCACTGTACTCTGTTCCATCACTGTACTCTGTTCCGTCACTGTATTCTGTTCCGTCACTGTATTCTGTTCCGTCACTGTACTCTGTTCCGTCACTGTACTCTGTTCCGTCACTGTACTCTGTTCCATCACTGTATTCTGTTCCATCACTGTACTCTGTTCCATCGCTGTATTCTGTTCCATCGCTGTATTCTGTTCCATCGCTGTACTCTGTTCCGTCACTGTATTATGTTCCATCACTGTACTCTGTTCCATCACTGTACTATGTTCCATCACTGTACTCTGTTCCATCACTGTATTCTGTTCCATCACTGTACTCTGTTCCATCACTGTATTATGTTCCATCACTGTACTCTGTTCCATCACTGTATTCTGTTCCATCACTGTACTATGTTCCATCACTGTACTCTGTTCCATCACTGTATTCTGTTCCATCACTGTACTCTGTTCCATCACTGTATTACGTTCCATCACTGTATTCTGTTCCATCACTGTACTCTGTTCCATCACTGTACTCTGTTCCATCACTGTATTCTGTTCCGTCACTGTACTCTGTTCCGTCACTGTATTCTGTTCCATCACTGTACTCTGTTCCTTCACTGTATTCTGTTCCATCACTGTACTCTGTTCCATCACTGTACTCTGTTCCATCACTGTACTCTGTTCCATCACTGTATTATGTTCCATCACTGTACTCTGTTCCATCACTGTACTCTGTTCCATCACTGTACTCTGTTCCATCACTGTACTCTGTTCCTGCACTGTACTCTGTTCCATCACTGTACTCTGTTCCATCACTGTACTCTGTTCCATCACTGTATTATGTTCCATCACTGTATTCTGTTCCATCACTGTACTATGTTCCATCACTGTACTCTGTTCCATCACTGCATTGATCATCTTTAAAGGTTACTAGTAATAAGAACAATCAAAGTAACACATGGTATTTAATATAGAGCTTTTCAAGGACCCAAAGTAGCTTTACAGATATATACAAAGTGTTGTAACAGTGACACAACAACAGTCCAAAAACTACAACAAAACCTCCTGGAGCACAACATCAACAATTTCTTAAAGGAAAAGTCTGCTTTTGTACAGTTTTACAGCCAAGCCATCCCACCATGTGATGTCATACAGTAGAGGCAAGCTATCCCACCATGTGATGTCATACAGTAGAGCCAAGCCATCCCACCACGTGATGTCATACAGTAGAGCCAAGCCATACCACCATGTGATGGCATACAGTAGAGCCAAGCCATCCACCATGTGATGTCATACAGTAGAGCCAAGCCATCCCACCATGTGATGTCATACAGTAGAGCCAAGCCATCCCACCATGTGATGTCATACAGTAGAGCCAAGCCATCCCACCATGTGATGTCATACAGTAGAGCCAAGCCATCCCACCATGTGATGTCATACAGTAGAGCCAAGCCATCCCACCATGTGATGTCATACAGTAGAGCCAAGCCATCCCACCATGTGATGTCATACAGTAGAGCCTTTCTTTCCTTTTTCCATGATGTGTACCTTCACTTTGTTTCTATTTGTGTCCTTAATCATCACAGAACTATGTCATGTTTATATATACCATCTAAAATAGTATTTAAGGACATTCCCACCATTTTAGAATGCAATGTTTGCTCATCCCGTTTTATAGACTCTTTCGCACTCTGCAAAATCCCCATCCTAATGTAGACTGACTGAGTGTTTGGGTTTAGGTATAGATCTAGGGGTCTAAGTAATCTATCTTAAAACATAGGTACAAAATACTGTACTGTATCCAATGTGGTAATAGACAGCTCAAACAAGGAAATGCAATCCCTCCCAGTGAAACCTGTTAAGGAGGATGTGTCATGGTGGCTTAGTCAACGGGTCTCACATTTTGCAACCTACACCTACACACACACCTACACACACACCACTGTTACACACACACCTCTCGCACCTCTCACATTTGGGCCAAGCACTTTTCAGCTCTTTTCAACTTTATAATATACTATATAAATATAATGCTGCATCATTGGCGCAGGGCCTAAATGTGTAGATATTTTGAGTAGTGGGGGATCTTGGTGAAGTTTACACTGGATTGCTCTTCCTTCCTCCTCTCTGTACATAAGGACGTAAAATAATCGGTTCTTGGCACTCATATAGCCAGCACTATGCAGAAAAGAACAATTTATTTGGCATGCTTTGAAATGCAGAAAACTGTAGAGGGGGAAAAAAAATTGAAGTCTGTTCAAAATGTTTAAAATAATCCTGTGAGTAAAGATAATAATGATGATATATATAAAGATAATAATTAATAATATAATAGTTAATCATATTTCTAACGAAAATGATGTTGATGATGAAAGCAACTTTAATATTATGCACATTTTATTTGCATGCTGCATTGAGAACCTTTACAGGAACGAGAGGGCGGATGTGTGGCTTGCCGCTGTGTAAAGTCATACACTGTATACTTCCGGGTCACGAGAGAGTAACGTAGTATGCTGTACTTCCGGGTTATGGGAAAAATGTACACTGAAAGTTGCTATAACCTGTAACATTATGGAAGATGCATGTGCGGAGCTATGGCCAGCTCCGGCAACGTTATTATTTAGAATATTAATAATAATACTATTCTGTCTGGACCATATTGGGGTGCATAGCATATATCATCCTGTTCATATCAGACCCTACAGCTAGAAAATAGAAGCATCTCTGGGTCTTGACTGTGTACTAGCGTTATACATGGTTGACTTTATATAACATTTCAAATATTTCTATCAATAAAACCTCTTTGAAAACAAACCCGGGTGTCTACCGTGTGTGTGTTTTTCAAGCTTTATAGATAACATGAACAGATGTTTTACACAGACTTCTGTGTTATGTCTTACCCATGCTGGATCAACCCACCGCCCTCTCACAGTTCATTTGGGTCAATAGACATTCTATTGAGAGATGTTCTCTAACACTAGTATCAGATCAATGTTAACTCTAACGCTGACGTCAGAGCCATTTAGATAGAAAATAATATGTATTGAAATTATATTAAAAGGAATGTATAATAAATATGTATGAATAGAAACTATTATTTTGACTAAATATGTGTATAGAAATCACTTTTTATTTGTTTATTGTGACACCTGGTGGTTACCTGTATTGCACCGGCAGGGGTCAATGGCAACATGACGCCTGTCACTAATTAAAGAGATTGAATGGGATTTTTAAGGGCAATCCTGACACTTTTCAACAGTAGCAGTGGGTGGGTAAAATCCCTGGAGAGGCCAAGCCATGCCAGGGAAAAAAAGCCTTATTACAACCTTTGTGTTGTGATAATTGCGTTGCTTGTTCTGTAGCCTGTTAGTTCATATGCCTTGCGACCGTGATATATAGGCCTAAGGCCGATACAATAAGAAGACACAGTGGCAGAATAAATTCAACCACACCTTTGTTTCCTCACAAAACTGGAGAGCAACCTCTGTCCAGTCAGGTCCACAAAGCATATTGCATGTAACAGACAGTTACATGATCTACAGCACGGTCAAGCAAGTTAATGTTTACAACTTTTTCTGACCAATAAACAACAATTAATTTAGAACCACTGAGAGTTACTGCAAGTCGCAAAGAAAACAGGAGCTGCCTCTAATATTCCAGGATAATTTTAACATCATCACCTCTGTTTAGTCTAATACAATGACACCTAAAAACGATTTAGTCCAATAAACATAAGCTAAATATGATGTGGCTGTCCATGGTTCTGATTTCTGTGTGTGTGTGTGTGTGTGTGTGTGTGTGTGTGTGTGTGTGTGTGTGTGTGTGTGTGTGTGTGTGTGTGTGTGTGTGTGTGTGTGTGAGAGAGTGCAAGTAGAAAAAACATGTTGCCTCTCCCTATTTATACCATCCTCCTTTTTCACATGTTGACAAAATGGTCTATGACTCTGTCATTCGTCATTGTTGTCCTCGGCTACCTGGCTACAATGCTTGCTCGCTAGCCTAACTTCCTTTCATGGGCAACGTTAGCTAGTTAACATTAGCCTTCTACATCTAGCTACATATTGAACTTCCATCTTCTCAGGCCAGGGGCATAACAATCTATGAATTAATGGTTGGATCAGAATCTCCGTTATAATCATTGGCCAGTACGGAGAATTAAGTAAAACCACAAGTCCAGATCTCCATCCATGGCTAATTTAGGAAAGGGACAATTTTAGCTAGCTAGCTAGCTAGCCACCAGAGGACAACAACACAACGAGATGCAACAAGTTGTTTCTGTCAATGACGTATTGCTCTCAATGCGATGTGATAGGAGTGAAGCCAAATCCAAACTGGCTTCAGTTGACACTTTTTTTTTTGGTGAGCCAGGACCATTCACAGCTGAGCTCACTCAGTCCAGCTCAACGCTGACTGACTATTATCTTATACTTTTTTATCAAGGGAGGCCAAATGCTTGCTGGATTTCCTTGCATTCAATTCTACGGGCAGCAACAATGTCATGACCAGACAGCATCAGATAGATGGCCAGAACATACCTACAGAGGGGAGCTGTTTCTCTCGCCCGGATGCTTTCTCCGGTGAGATACATTCAGCCTCCTGCGAATTGAAGGAAAAGTATGAAACACAGAGAGACGAAAGATCAATATTTTATTTCTTGGTACATTTTTTTTGCAAAGCCTGGCTTCCCTTGGCATCCGTGAATACACGCCACTGCTTTTCAACCACATATTCATCATCTCCAGCACAATACCATTCTCTGCATATGTGAAAACTATGTGTTTCTTTGATATGTGGTTAAAAAGATAAGAAAGGTGTCACGTTCCTGACCTTGTTTTCCTTTTGTATAGTTGTGTTTAGTGGGTCAGGACGTGAGCTGGGTGGGCAGTCTGTGTTGTTTGTTCTATGTTAAGTGTCAGTGTTAATTGACCTTGTATGGCTCTCAATCAGAGGCAGGTGGTTGACGTTTTCCTCTGATTGAGAACCATATATAGGTAGGTTGTTTCACATTGTTTGTTGTGGGTGGTTGTCTTCCGTGTCTGTGTATGTTGCACCACACGGGACTGTTTCGTTTGTCGTTCGTGTATGTAGTCTGTTCCTGTTCGTGCGTTCTTCGTATATTGTAAGTTCTCAAGTCCAGGTCTGTCTACATCGTTTATTTGTTTTGTAGTTTGTTGAAGTGTTTTCGTGTTTCGTCTTTACTTTAATAAACATCATTATGTCTACATTCCACGCTGCGCTTTGGTCCAATCCCTACTCCTCCAAGAGGAGGAGAATGACCGTTACAAAAGGTCCTAAAAAAAACGGTGATTTTCTAAATCTGCAACAAGTTTCTAGCCAGAGAGAGGGTGTTTTCTTGCTCCCCACGTCACTCAGAATCTCATAGTGTTTGTCATCGGGTAGAACTTTTTAACTTTATATTTTTTTCTACAATAGTAGAAATGCACTTTTTTTTTTTTTTTTACACATATGTAGACGCTGGTATCGTGCTGGAGAAAATAAAAGTGATGTTGAAAAGAGTTGCACTTACAAATTCGTAACATCTTGTGCGAATTAGAATTTGTAACATTTCATACGAATTGTGGGATTTTTTATAAAAAGATTTGCAAGACAAAACATCATACAAAATGAATGACGTTGTACATACTTGTGCAGTATTTTCAGAGACCCCTTTATGGTTCGTGAGTACTACTTTCAAAACCACTGGCTGAAATGATAAACAACCAAGTAGTTATGGTTTCCAATCGTGTATATCCTATTATGTTCTGAGTCTTTTTGATCTGTACCGTTTCATTGAATACTTTTTCTAAAATGTTTGAGTTGACTTTTTCCATCATCACCACCTAGCTAACATTCTGAGAACCATCAATACCACAAGAAAGCGTTAGTAACATTCACAAAACATTCTAAGAATGTTATTTTAAAACATATACATTCCATTCTCTCTATCTATCTTGTTAAGTGTGTTCAGGTGTGTTGATTGCGCACACTAATTGGCCACACCTGATCTTAATGGCAGGCTAGCTCCGTCCTGGTGGCACAGTGGACTAATTCCATGGATAGAGAACAGAAGATCATAGTTTGGAATCTCACTGATGCTGTGCCACAATAGAAAAGACATGTGTTTGCATGATTAATGCCTAAGCAAATTAAATTCCATGTGTCCTGTGGTTGAAATTCAAAACAGTTTAGTAAGCTAGCAGTGTCATTAAAACATTTATTGAAACAGGTTCTTAACGTTATTTAATTACATTCAAATAACCTATGATTTCTGTTCTCAAAACGTTAATAAAACTTTCCAGAGTCATAGAAAAACGTTTTCTGAAGCTCCCTGCAACCTAAAAAAAGTATGTTCCCAGAATAGGCAACATTTCTGTTCTTACAACGTTTAAAACACTTTCAGTTTTACCAGTTAGGAGACTTATGGCTTCGTTCCCGGGACCTATGGGAAACCCAAAACGTAGGTTCCCACACCTTCCAAGCAACCAAATGTGCTAACTGTGTTATTCTTGATATCATTATATTGCAGTTTAATAACGGGAGTTGGAACCACCAATGATAGGTGAACTTTTGGCCACACGATGGCGACATTGTATAATTGAATTCAAAGCAATTCTTTTCCCGAAACCAGTCCTGGGTTGTCTTGGCTGTGTGCTTAAGGTTGTTGTCGTGTTGGAAGGTGAACCTTCGCCCCCAGTCTGAGGTCTAGTGCGCTCTAAAGCAAGTTTCATCAATGATCTCTCTGTACTTTGCTCCGTTCAACTTTCTCTCAATCATGACTAGTCTCCAGGTCCCTGCCGCTGATAAACATCCCCACAGCATGATGCTGCCACCACCATGCTTCACAGTAGGGATGGTGCCAGGTTCCCTCCAGGCGTGACGCTTGGCATTCAGGCCAAAGAGTTCAATCTTGGTTCCATCAGACCAGAGAATCTTGTTTCTCATGGTCTGAGAGTCTTTAGGTGCCTTTTGGCAAACTCCAAGCGGCTTGTCACGTGCCTTTTCCTGAGGAGTGGCTTCCCCCTGGCCACTCTACCATAAAGGCCTGATTGGTGGAGTGCTGCAGAGATGGTTGTCCATGTCATGTTATAAAACATGATTTAATACATTTTAGAATAAGGCTGTAGCTTAACAAAATGTGGAAAAAGTCAAGGGGTCTGAATACTTTCTGAATGCACTGTATTCACACTACCAGTTAAACGTTTAGACACACCTACTCATTCAAGGGTTCTTCTTTAATTTGGCTATTTTCTACATTGTAGAATAATAGTGAAGACATAAAAACTATAAAATAACACATATGGAATCATGTAGTAGCCAAAAAGGTGTTAAACAAATTAAAATATATTTTAGATTTTAGATTCTTCAAAGTAGCCACCCTTTGCCTTGATGACAGCTTTGCACACTCTTGGCATTCCATTACTCTTGGCGTTCCCACATATGCTGAGCACTTTTTGGCTGCTTTTCCTTCACTCTGCGGCCTAACTCATCCCAAACCATCTCAATTGGGTTGAGATTGGGTGATTGTGGAGGCCAAGTCATCTGATGCAGCACTCCATCACTCTCCGTCTTGGTCAAATAGCCTAGAGGTGTGTTTTGGGTCATTGTCCTGTTGAAAAACAAATTATAGTCCCACTAAGCGCAAACCAGATGGGATGGCATATAGGTGCAGAATGCTGTGGTAGCCATACTGGTTAAGTGTTCCTTTAAGAAAATCACTGACAGTGTCACCAGCACACCATCACACCTTCTCCTCCATGCTTCACGGTGGAAATCACACATGCGGAGATCATCCGTTCACTTACTCTGCGCTTGATGATTTTGCGACTGCACTTGAAGAAACTTTCAAAGTTCTTTAAATGTTGACCTACATGTCTTAAAGTAATGATGGACTGTCATGTATCTTTGCTTATTTGAGCTGTACTTGCCATAATATGGAATTTGTCTTTTACCAAATAGGGCTATCTTCTGTATACCCAACCTACCCTGTCACAACACAACTGATTAGCTCAAACACATTAAGAAGGAAAGAAATTTCACAAATTAACTTTTAACATGGCACACCTGTTAACCGAAATGCATTCCAAGTGACTACCTCATGAAGCTGGATGAGAAAATGCCAAGAGTGTGCAAAGCTGTGGCAAGACAAAGGGTGGCTACTTTGAAGAATCTCAAATATAAATATATTTTGATTTGTTTAACATGTTTTTGGTTACTACATGATTCCATATATGTTATTTTATAGTTTTCATGTATTTTAATTATTCTACAATGTAGAAAATAGTGAAAATAAAGAAAAACCCTGGAATGAGTAGGTGTGTCCAAACTTTTGACTGGTACTGTAGGTAGCTTGCCTAGCTAGCTAAGTTAGCTAATCAACTACCGGTAGCCATATCTATGACTAAAAATAGAAGAGGTTTTACAAATCGGCGATCTTTTGTATGTCGATTGTAAAACCTCTTCTCTTTTTAGTCATATATAGTTCTCGTAGCTACAGATAAAGTGATTTAACCAAAGATTTTTGGTATCCATTACTGGGAGTTACAGGATAGGTACTGTTTGGTGTAGCACAGAGAATCTTCAACCAACCTTAGCAATGCTGTTTTCATCCTCGATTCGGGAAAACAGGAGTCTCATAAAATGTCTGTGACCAGTTGCAGGGGGTCAGTTTGAATTTAGAAAATCCACTGTTTTTTAAAATAAATACTTTATTTTGCTCAATGAAGTAATCCAACAATGTGTACACCGCCATTTTGTCTATTTCAAGCCTTCTCTCATTGATCAAGATAGGTCTCTGTTATCATGACATGCAGCACTTTGGGTTGGACACTCACCTGTTGGCAGAAATCTTTGGGTAAATCATATTATCTGGAGTAACAATCTGTAGCTGCAGTTCTCTGGACTTGTGTGTCTCTACACCTGAGACACACTCGTACACACTGAACTGTACTACAATGTTCATACAATTTTTTTGTATGTTACTTTTACCATAACATTATTGTTGAATACCCAGTTGTCTTGAGTTAGCGTTAAATGGTGTACACTCCCCTGTATTTAGATTATGACAAATAAACATTATTTGGATATCTGAATGACTAGCATCTGTTTGATAGAAAATATCCATGTTTATTTTACGGGGGTTCTACAGCACACCCGTTGATATGCTGAACCAGATTAGTTACAGGTTAGAAGTGGCCCCGTGTGGCCCCGTGTGGCTCAGTTGGTAGAGCATGGCGCTTGCAACGCCAGGGTTGTGGGTTCGATTCCCACGGGGGGCCAGTACAAAAAAAAGTATGAATGTATGTGCTTGTAAGTCGCTCTGGATAAGAGCGTCTGCTAAATGACTTAAATGTAAATGTAAATGTAAGTGCCCACAGTAGCAACTGTAATTGAGTACTGGCAATGTCTGCTGTGGCAGGTGGGAAGGTGCAAGTTACCTGAAAAATATCTAATCTCTCAATGTTCATCTCTAAGTGTACCAAATTCATGCATTTAGCCGTTCAATTTCTTCTTATTTTTTGGGCGGGGGAGAATGCCCCCGGACTCCCAACTGGCTTTGGGCTAAGCACCCAATGTCTTCAAATCCTAGAAATGCCCCTGGTATATAGGCTAGTCTAACCCTTGGGTCTATGTAATGAATAATGCACCTCAATTAGAATGTAAAACTTGCATCCTCACACTACATGACACAAGAAATATGATCTAGCCAGGACGACTATATCTGCCGGAGACATTCTAATGATTTCGTCGGGTTGCCGTTTTCAACCAGTGTTCCTTAGAATGGTTGGGTTCATACCGTCCCATAAAAGGAGTCAAATGTACTCATTGTACGTTCCGTTTGTCTATCAAAAGTACACTACAGTAGCCTACCGAAGGAAACTGTCAAGGCGTTAGCTTGTGAAATAAGAAGCTGTGATTGGAGTTAGCTTCTGTCAAACGGATCTGTTCTCCATTATCATTGGATGGAATTCCAGTCAACTGGTATTTTTTTTCATTTCGATTGGAGTATACTGTCAGTGGGCGGTAACCTTACCCTGCGATCACTGAAGTCCGGTTCGGGAGGCAGTATCATTGTGCTGGCAGCGACACTCGGAGACTCCCAACAAATTGTTTTAAAAAATTGTCAGAAAACGGTGAGTCAACTCAAAATAAACACTGCATTTTATTGGGCAAAACCTCTTGGTACCTTTTGTTGCGGTTAACATGTCGTTCTGATATGGTTTGTTGATTTATCAGTGAAGGGACATTGAATTTGGATAAGAATTACGCATCAATATAAGAAGTGCATGGACGAAGTCGCAGTCACACGGAGTGTCACAGCGCAGGAGCTATGGCTGTTCGCAAAGTTCTGCAAGTTTGACGGTGGGTGTGGGTGTGTGGCCATAATGTAGTTCAATCAGGGCTAAGCAACTGTGCACAAGGTTCGTATTCGTAGGAGCCTTTAGAAAGTGCAACTGGTATATTTTCTTCTAGGGCTTCAGGCAGCTCTGTCGGGACCTCCCGTAGAACTACGTTGTATTCCGACTGTTGACAGATGTGAAAACATTGACAACGTAACATTTTAATCATTTCGATCTTATCGTTTTCAGTTTTGACTGTTCGGCCCGAAATAATATGTCGTTTTACTTTCCTCTTAGCCTGTCCTACATGTAAGGCTCTGATTTATTGAATCTAATCTCTAAAGGAACCCCACTGTAGGTCTATTGTATACCGCGTCTAAGATATTGTTTGCATTGTAACTTAGCCAGAAAGTTGTTTATCTTGAACATGTGCCGTCTGCATAGAGCAGCGTGTTGTTATTACTGTATATCGCTCACTGCCATGTGTTTTAAAGCTCCCAGTCTGTAGGCCCGCCCACCCGCCCATGACAAGGAACCTGTACTCACTACCCGTCTCAATTTCCCAATGCCTCACGTTAGTGTAAACACTGAGCTACTTTCTCTCTGTGTTTGGCCTATTATCAGCCCTCTGGCCTGTTGTGATGCCATTGGAGAGTTAACCATTATCTCCTAGATATTGATGATAGGAATGATAAGAGGAGGATTATGCTTGTTATTAGAGAGGAGTGTGGATCCTGCGGGAGATTACTGGACAATCCTCCCCAGATTACTGCGGGCAGGAGGAATCGGAGGGTCTATCTAGCCCAGCGGGTGCCTGCTTCATTACCGCCTACATTCTGTCTGATTATCAGACGTTACTGTATTTATTTTAACCTATATAAACATAGAATGTGATCAGAATGACTTAGCTGGTTAAATGAAGGCTAAATAAATTGAGGGTAACACTTTACATGAAGTTGTTGTTATCCTGATGAGTGGTGCTGCTATTACTGTAGTTATTAACAGCGTTGCTGTTGTTACTAGCTATAGTATTATTACATCGTAGAAACTTTAATGTAAAGTCTTATCTAAGTGAGCATATGTTTTCTTCAATTTCTTTGGCACTACAGTTAGTTAAACGCTGTTAGAGAAATTCCAGCATGAATCCACACGCACTCATTTCATACCAAATTGGCAAAATGAAGTGTAGGCCTGATCTAATCTGTGTGTGTGTGTGTGTGTGTGTGTGTGTGTGTGTGTGTGTGTGTGTGTGTGTGTGTGTGTGTGTGTGTGTGTGTGTGTGTGTGTGTGTGTGTGTGTGTGTGTGTGTGTGTGTGTGTGTGTCTGTGTGTGTGTGTGTGTGTGGGTTGGTGAGGCAGCTCTTTGTCTGGTGGCCCATGCTAGCTTGTAGTATGGCTGAGGGGAACGCTAAGAGGAAGGTCTGTTAGGCTGTATATTTATCATGCAGACATGTACTCTTTGGTGTGTTCGCATACCAAGGGAGAATTTTGAACACGCTTGCCCTGACCTGGAAGGGTTCCACTAGGATTACTGTGTGATATGGCAAAGGTGTATAAATGAAAGTAGCCTATCTAGGGAGATGCCACCGGTAAACGTCTGGTAACCCAGAGGCTGCATTTACACAGGCAGTAGAAATTGTGATCTTTTGCCCAATTATGGGCAAAAGATATGATTTGTCAAAAGATCTGATTTGGGCTGGCTGTATAAACACAGCCTTAGTGACGTTAGGCTGTTAGAGGTTTGTATTTGGCTAGCCTAGTTTTTCCTCATGTCAGCTGTAACTTCATGCATCCCCGTCTTCCTAGTACAACCTAATTTAAACAGTGGTGATTTCATTATCCATATGCTCACCATGTTGTCAGAACACAGTATGGATACATGTTTTGTTTGAACCAGCTGTTTTATTGTCCTATTTGGTATCTATGTCCCAGTGGCTGTGAATGTAATGTATCTTTCAGCTCCTAGCCATCTAAATAGGAGCAGACAAACCTGGAAGCTCCAAAGCAATCACCCGTCAAGGAAGTCCCAGGCCGTGCAATAAAAAAACGCCTTGGAAAGAATGCCGTTATTCAGAAATGCATCCAGCGCATTGTGGATTGTGGAAGCATTGTGGATTGTGGAAGCATTGTGGAAGCATTGTGGATTGTGGAAGCATTGTGGATTGTGGAAGCATTGTGGAAGCATTGTGGTTTGTGGAAGCATTGTGGATTGTGGAAGCATTGTGGAAGCATTGTGGTTTGTGGAAGCATTGTGGATTGTGGAAGCATTGTGGAAGCATTGTGGTTTGTGGAAGCATTGTGGAAGCATTGTGGTTTGTGGAAGCATTGTGGATTGTGGAAGCATTGTGGAAGCATTGTGGATTGTGGAAGCATTGTGGATTGTGGAAGCATTGTGGATTGTGGAAGCATTGTGGATTGTGGAAGCATTGTGGATTGTGGAAGCATTGTGGAAGCATTGTGGAAGCATTGTGGATTGTGGAAGCATTGTGGATTGTGGAAGCATTGGTTCGGAATGCTACAAGGAGGAGACACGGACAGACGGAGGAATCCTGAGGTCAGCGCTCCGTCACCACAAAGGGCAAATGTCACAAGAAATGTCAACTTTGAGGGGGAGACCTTTTAATGCTGTCAGTCAACAGTGTCTACGCTCCCTCAATAGAAACACGTGTGCAATGGTGAGCCTCTGATCTTTAGATAAAATACTGTTAGCTCCAGCCACGTACATGGGACACATTGTCAGTATGCACTAAAACCCCCATTTGCATGCTTGGATTATTACACAACGCTTTACAGAACACTACTGAATGAAATGTAGGTTATCAGGAAGGGATGAATGAATAAATGAACAGCCATACTAGATGACAGAGACCCTCGATTATCCTACCAGTTTAGCAAGTAAAAGTGATAAGGGCAAACCAATTGACTGGAACTAAGTACTCTCAATTCCCCTCCACTCTTCCCCACTCGACTAATCTGGCCTGATCTGTGTCTCCCATCCCTGCGGCTGCTGCTCACCATGACTCTGCTAGCCTGGCCTGGCCTGGATGACACTTCTGGAGTGACGGTGTGCTTTTCTACAAAACACCCGGCAGGCAGCATGTGGTGCTGCAGAGATAGGATGTCAGGTCATGGTAACTGGAAACCTAGAGAGCCCTGGTCAACCCTAGAGAGCCCTGGTCAACCCTAGAGAGCCCTGGTCAACCCTAGAGAGCCCTGGTCAACCCTAGAGAGCCCTGGTCAACCCTAGAGAGCCCTGGTCAACCCTAGAGAGCCCTGGTCAACCCTAGAGAGCCCTGGTCAACCCTAGAGAGCCCTGGTTGACCCTAGAGAGCCCTGGGCGACCCTAGAGCCCTCTGTGACCCTAGAGAGCCCTCGTTGACCCTAGAGAGCCCGCTGTGACCCTAGAGAGCCCTGGTTGACCCTAGGGAGCCCTGGGTGTCCCTAGAGTGCCCTGTTCGACCCTAGAGTGCCCTGTTCGACCCTAGAGTGCCCTGTTCGACCCTAGAGTGCCCTCCCTGTTCGACCGTAGAGTGCCCTCCCTGTTCGACCGTAGAGTGCCCTCCCTGTTCGACCGTAGAGTGCCCTCCCTGTTCGACCGTAGAGTGCCCTCCCTGTTCGACCGTAGAGTGCCCTCCCTGTTCGACCGTAGAGTGCCCTCCCTGTTCGACCGTAGAGTGCCCTCCCTGTTCGACCGTAGAGTGCCCTCCCTGTTCGACCGTAGAGTGCCCTCCCTGTTCGACCGTAGAGTGCCCTCCCTGTTCGACCGTAGAGTGCCCTCCCTGTTCGACCGTAGAGTGCCCTCCCTGTTCGACCGTAGAGTGCCCTCCCTGTTCGACCGTAGAGTGCCCTCCCTGTTCGACCGTAGAGTGCCCTCCCTGTTCGACCGTAGAGTGCCCTCCCTGTTCGACCGTAGAGTGCCCTCCCTGTTCGACCGTAGAGTGCCCTCCCTGTTCGACCGTAGAGTGCCCTCCCTGTTCGACCGTAGAGTGCCCTCCCTGTTCGACCGTAGAGTGCCCTCCCTGTTCGACCCTAGGGAGCCCTCCCTGTTCGACCCTAGGGAGCCCTCCCTGTTCGACCCTAGGGAGCCCTCCCTGTTCGACCCTAGGGAGCCCTCCCTGTTCGACCGTAGAGTGCCCTGGTCGACCGTAGAGTGCTGGATATCAAGCGGTGTCAGTGCGGTAATGGTAACCAGACAGAGGCTGTAGTGCTTAGTGAGTTAGCTTGACTCCAGCTCCACATCGCTGAGTCACAGTGTACCGTACTGGAGCCTCCTACCGCCCCAGGCCACCCATCATCATTAAAACCAGGACACTGTCATTACTGCTGTTGGCCCAATCTGTAATTGATAGGAACAATTAGCCATAATGCAATTACAGCGGCTCTGCGTCCTGTCCATCCGGCCAGACTGGATATTTTATGATCTGATGAGCATCAGTGAGCAGGGATCAATACTCAGGTAACCAGCTTTTATGGCCAATGTGTAACAGCTACTGCCCTAGTTTTTACCTAAGTTTCACTATCTTATACAATCATGTGTGATAATAAGTAGTGATGCACCGATATTACATTTTTGTCCGATACCGATGTCCGATTTTTTTCCTTGCCAGAAAACCCAATACCGATAACCGATTTTTAAAATGTCAGTGGCCTTTTAAGCATTCTTGTACAGTTAAATAGTTAACACACACACATGGACGCAGCGGTCTAAGGCACTGCATCTCAGTGCAAGAGGCGTAACAGTCCCTTGTTCAAATCCAGGCTGTATCACATCCGGCCGTGATTGGGAATCCCATAGGGTGGCGCACAATTGGCCCAGCGTCGTCTGTCATTGTAAGTTGTTTCCTAACTGACTTGGCTAGTTAAATACAGGTTACACACACACACACACACACACACACACACACACACACACACACCACACTGACCAAAAAGTTATTTTGTTGGCAGTTACGTATGTCCCCGTTACCAGTAAAACATAATCAAAACCTATTTCTTTCACTTACTTGCTGTGCTGTTTCGTTGTTCATTTGTTCAGTCGTTTCATTCTCAAACAGGATTTACGCGGTATTGTAAACACGTCGTTCATGGCCGGTGTTTGCTTGTTTGCAGACTTTTTTGTACAGCTTTGACAGTGCCACTGTATCTTTTTTGACACTCAAACACCCAAACGGCGTTCCATAGTATGTATGTCATGAAGCTAATAGCAGTGACGCTATTACTGTGTAACTCCGGTAGTGCAACATCTGAAAAATAGCGCACTTGGTAGTGTGTACCGGTGTTCGACCAGTCGGCGAAAGCCAACATCACCCACGACAGAGAACGGTTGATTGTCAAGGGCGATAAAAACCATTATCTTGGCTTTAATAGATTTTGCCTTTGAGTTGTCTCACTGAAATGTTCTTACTCTTTCAAATGACTGCTGGACTTGTTGACTGCTCGATCCACACAGCAGACATTGTGGGCTAGGTTAGGAATGCTGTGTTGCACGCGTAGCGCAATATTTTACGTGGCATCATTAGGTCATGTACCTACGTTTATATAGGTATGCACAGTATGTTTGACATCGGATTTTAACATCAGCGTTAAACTAGACTCCGATATGTTCACTGATATATCGTGAATCCCTAATAATAAGTATACTTTTTTTCAGTTGCACATACTCAAAGTAGCCTTGGCTATATATCATAGACAGGGAGAAGATGTTGTAAGCCTGATAGGACAGGACTGTCTCCCTATAAAATCATCAATCATTGGCGCGATGGAACATCTTTTGCTTCATCTCTGCTGTCTCTGACTGTGTCGTTGGCTCATTCAGACATGTTTATGTGTTAGTTTTGGACCCGTTTCAGGAAGCCACATGTGCTGCCAGAAGGGTTCTTCTGTATTTCCAAGGTACTCCAAAGGAGACTGAAGTTATACATTGTCTACTGGCTGATATATGGGTCTGGGACTGGAAGTGGAACAATGGCCTATCTCAATTACCCTAGGTTGTCATAATGAAGAGTGGTTGGCATTGTGTATAGCACCGTAGATATTTATTCTCATCTCGAATTAGGTCGTATTCGTTGGTGTTGGTTGATTTTTGTTTCTTTTCCACACCTGAATAATGGTGGAATCAGGAGGCCATTTTACTTTGAGTTTTGTGGGATAGGCTTTAGGGTTGTCCTCAACAACAACAAAAAAGTATTGGTCGACCGAGAGTTATCTGTTCTTTCAACCAATCAAACTTGTATTTTTCCATATATAGACACATCCTATGTGTTTTAATCAAATCAACTATATGCACTGAGCTGAGCTTGTCTGATGCTTTAAGAGCACTGTTTGATGAAATAATGAATGACTGGAGGGAGTCCGACCGCAATTGATTTGATTGTGCCGGGCCCGGAACAGACTTGCCGGGCCGGGCTCAGACAGCGAGTGGCTGTGTGACTAGCACCCGTTCTCTCTCTCCCCCCTGCTGCAGCGACCACCACAGAACATCAGTGTATAGTGTTGTCTCTCTCTCCCCCCTGCTGCAGCGACCACCACAGAACATCAGTGTATAGTGTTGTCTCTCTCTCCCCCCTGCTGCAGCGACCACCACAGAACATCAGTGTATAGTGTTGTCTCTCTCTCCCCCCTGCTGCAGCGACCACCACAGAACATCAGTGTATAGTGTTGTCTCTCTCTCCCCCCTGCTGCAGCGACCACCACAGAACATCAGTGTATAGTGTTGTCTCTCTCTCCCCCCTGCTGCAGCGACCACCACAGAACATCAGTGTATAGTGTTGTCTCTCTCTCCCCCCTGCTGCAGCGACCACCACAGAACATCAGTGTATAGTGTTGTCTCTCTCTCCCCCCTGCTGCAGCGACCACCACAGAACATCAGTGTATAGTGTTGTCTCTCTCTCCCCCCTGCTGCAGCGACCACCACAGAACATCAGTGTATAGTGTTGTCTCTCTCTCCCCCCTGCTGCAGCGACCACCACAGAACATCAGTGTATAGTGTTGTCTCTCTCTCCCCCCTGCTGCAGCGACCACCACAGAACATCAGTGTATAGTGTTGTCTCTCTCTCCCCCCTGCTGCAGCGACCACCACAGAACATCAGTGTATAGTGTTGTCTCTCTCTCCCCCCTGCTGCAGCGACCACCACAGAACATCAGTGTATAGTGTTGTCTCTCTCTCCCCCCTGCTGCAGCGACCACCACAGAACATCAGTGTATAGTGTTGTCTCTCTCTCCCCCCTGCTGCAGCGACCACCACAGAACATCAACAGCGTTTATCTGCGTTGCTGAAGATGTAACATAATTACAGCCATTTCTGACTGATAGGTTCTGTTACCGAAATCCCTCATTTGTTTAGGAAAAACAGTCCCTATTCCCTTAACCCTTGCTCTCTTTACGTGACACATGTATGCATCGCATGCACCTGACCAATAGGGCCTGACCTATAGCATATTATAATCACATCAATAAATTGGTTATAACAAACTCTGAACACCGTAACACTTGTGACAAAAATGGATACATTTACATTTGAAATACATTTGAAACAACCCTAATACATTTGAAACGGGGGAATGTTTACTGATGGCTCAGGAAGTAAAGGGGAAGTCAGATGTGTGGAATAAATGTGGAAATAATGTGACTAGTTGTGGAAAATACTGGAGATCAAGAAAAAGAAGGTAAGGAACAAGCACTGCGTACATATTATGTGAGACTAACAGGTGCTGATAGATTACAATATATAGTACATTCGGAAAGTATTCAGACCCCTTCCCTTTTTCCACATTTTGTTACGTTACAGCCTTATTCTAAAATTGATTAAATAAATAAAAAATCATCATCAATCTACACACAAAACCCCATAATGACAAAGTGAAAATAGTTTTTTAGAAATTTCTAGCAAATTTACTAACACTAAAAAACAGAAATACATTATTTCTGTGTTCAGATCCTTTGCGATGAGACTCAAAGTTGAGCTCAGGTGCATCCTGTTTCCATTGATCATCCTTGAGATGTTTCTACAACTTGATTGAAGTCCACCTGTGGTAAATTCAATTGATTGAACATGATTTGTAAAGGGACACACCTGTCTATATAAGGTCGAACAGTTGACAGTGCATGTCAGAGCAAAAACCAAGCCATGAGGTTGAAGGAATTGTCCGTAGAGCTCCGTAGGTCCCCAAGAACACAGTGGCCTCCATAATGCTTAAATGGAAGAAGTTTGGAACCACCAAGACTCTTCCTAGAGCTGGCCGCCCGACCAAACTGAGCAATTGGGGGGAAAGGGCCTTAGTCAGGGAGGTGACCAAGAACCCGATGGTTAATCTGACTGAGTTCCAGAGTTCCTCTGTGGAGATGGGAGAACCTTCCAGAAGGACAACCTTCTCTGCAGCACTCCACCAATCAGGCCTTTGTGGTAGAATGGCCAGACGGAAGCCAATCCTCAGTAAAAGGCACATGACAGCCCGCTTCGAGTTTTATCAAAAGGCACCTAAAGACTCTCAGACCATGAGAAACAAGATTGTCTGGTCTGATGAAACCAAGATTGAACTTTGGCCTGAATGCCAAGCGTCACGTCTGGAGGAAACCTGTCACCATCCCTACAGTGAAGCATGGTGGTGGCAGCATCATGCTGTGGGGATGTTTTTCAGTGGCAGGGTCTGGGAGACTATTCAGGATCGAGGGAAAGACGAACGAATCAAAGTACTGAGAGATCATTGATGAAACTTGCTTTAGAGCGCACTAGACCTCAGAATAGGGCGACGGTTCACCTTCCAACAGGACAACAACCTTAAGCACACAGTCAAGACAACGCAGGAGTGGCTTTGGGACAGAGCCCGGACTTGAACCTGATCGAGCATCTCCGGAGAGACCTGAAAATAGCTGCAGCGATGCTCCCCATTCAACTTGACAGAGCTTGAGCGGATCAGCCAAGAAGAATGGGAGAAACTCCCCAAATACAGGTGTGCCAAGCTTGAAAGGTCATACCCAAGAAGAATCAAGGCTGTGTGTAGATTGATGAGGAGAAAACAAACAATTTAATACATTTTAGAATAAGGCTGTAATGTAACAAAATGTGGAAAAGTCAAGAGGTCTTTCCGAATGCACTGTAATTTCTCTGACCGTTTGGAACAATGTAAACAACATTAAATAAATGATAAGCGTACCAGAGAGTCTGTTGTAACGTTTTTTAGTTTTTTTTGTAAAGCCTTTATTATAGCAAATACTAAAACCAGGCGCATTCATTCGTGAATGAACCAGTTTATCGATTCTTTACGCTGATTATTCGAGGGTCGCTTTGTTATTTTATAACAAAAATTCTTGATTGCATTTCTAATCGTGAAAGTCGCTTATGCTGTGTGATGACATGAACTAGTGAATGATTGATTGACTGATACAGTGGTTTATATGAGTAATGAAATATAGGCCTAAATAAGTTACGGTATTAAGATTAAATAGGAGGCGCTCTAAGGCTTTCAGCTCAATGGTGGTTATACAAGGCTGCTATACTAAACCTACTAATGATAATGACATTACTTATTATCATAATGATGATAATCATAACAATAATAGTAATAATAACAATAAGCAGATAAAGAAAAATGAGGGTTGTTATTATTATTATAAATATAATTTCTCTGACAATTTGGAACAGTGAACAACACTAAATAATACTAAATAATACCAGAGAGACTGTTCTAATGAGAAAGTCTTTATTACACTTTATTACAGCAGAGGATGAGTCTTTATTACAGCAGAGGATGAGTCTTTATTACAGCAGAGGATGAGTCTTTATTACAGCAGAGAATGAGTCTTTATTATAGCAGAGGATGAGTCTTTATTATAGCAGAGGATGAGTCTTTATTCCAGCAGAGGATGAGTCTTTATTACAGCAGAGGATGAGTCTTTATTACAGCAGAGGATGAGTCTTTATTACAGCAGAGGATGAGTCTTTATTACAGCAGAGGATGAGTCTTTATTACAGCAGAGGATGAGTCTTTATTCCAGCAGAGGATGAGTCTTTATTCCAGCAGAGGATGAGTCTTTATTCCAGCAGAGGATGAGTCTTTATTCCAGCAGAGGATGAGTCTTTATTATAGCAGAGGATGAGTCTTTATTATAGCAGAGGATGAGTCTTTATTACAGCAGAGGATGAGTCTTTATTACAGCAGAGGATGAGTCTTTATTACAGCAGAGGATGAGTCTTTATTACAGCAGAGGATGAGTCTTTATTACAGCAGAGGATGAGTCTTTATTACAGCAGAGGATGAGTCTTTATTACAGCAGAGGATGAGTCTTTATTCCAGCAGAGGATGAGTCTTTATTCCAGCAGAGGATGAGTCTTTATTATAGCAGAGGATGAGTCTTTATTATAGCAGAGGATGAGTCTTTATTACAGCAGAGGATGAGTCTTTATTACAGCAGAGGATGAGTCTTTATTACAGCAGAGGATGAGTCTTTATTACAGCAGAGGATGAGTCTTTATTACAGCAGAGGATGAGTCTTTATTATAGCAGAGGATGAGTCTTTATTATAGCAGAGGATGAGTCTTTATTACAGCAGAGGATGAGTCTTTATTACAGCAGAGGATGAGTCTTTATTACAGCAGAGGATGAGTCTTTATTACAGCAGAGGATGAGTCTTTATTATAGCAGAGGATGAGTCTTTATTATAGCAGAGGATGAGTCTTTATTATAGCAGAGGATGAGTCTTTATTCCAGCAGAGGATGGGTCTTTATTATAGCAGAGGATGAGTCTTTATTATAGCAGAGGATGAGTCTTTATTATAGCAGAGGATGAGTCTTTATTATAGCAGAGGATGAGTCTTTATTATAGCAGAGGATGAGTCTTTATTATAGCAGAGGATGAGTCTTTATTATAGCAGAGGATGAGTCTTTATTATAGCAGAGGATGAGTCTTTATTATAGCAGAGGATGAGTCTTTATTATAGCAGAGGATGGGTCTTTATTATAGCAGAGGATGAGTCTTTATTCCAGCAGAGGATGAGTCTTTATTCCAGCAGAGGATGAGTCTTTATTCCAGCAGAGGATGAGTCTTTATTCCAGCAGAGGATGAGTCTTTATTCCAGCAGAGGATGAGTCTTTATTCCAGCAGAGGATGAGTCTTTATTCCAGCAGAGGATGAGTCTTTATTATAGCAGAGGATGAGTCTTTATTATAGCAGAGGATGAGTCTTTATTATAGCAGAGGATGGGTCTTTATTATAGCAGAGGATGGGTCTTTATTACAGCAGAGGATGAGTCTTTATTACAGCAGAGGATGAGTCTTTATTACAGCAGAGGATGAGTCTTTATTACAGCAGAGGATGAGTCTTTATTACAGCAGAGGATGAGTCTTTATTACAGCAGAGGATGAGTCTTTATTACAGCAGAGGATGAGTCTTTATTACAGCAGAGGATGAGTCTTTATTACAGCAGAGGATGAGTCTTTATTACAGCAGAGGATGAGTCTTTATTACAGCAGAGGATGAGTCTTTATTACAGCAGAGGATGAGTCTTTATTATAGCAGAGGATGAGTCTTTTTTTATAGCAGAGGATGAGTCTTTATTACAGCAGAGGATGAGTCTTTATTACAGCAGAGGATGAGTCTTTATTACAGCAGAGGATGAGTCTTTATTACAGCAGAGGATGAGTTTTTATTACAGCAGAGGATGAGTCTTTATTACAGCAGAGGATGAGTTTTTATTACAGCAGAGGATGAGTCTTTATTACAGCAGAGGATGAGTCTTTATTACAGCAGAGGATGAGTCTTTATTACAGCAGAGGATGAGTCTTTATTACAGCAGAGGATGAGTCTTTATTACAGCAGAGGATGAGTCTTTATTCCAGCAGAGGATGAGTCTTTATTCCAGCAGAGGATGAGTCTTTATTCCAGCAGAGGATGAGTCTTTATTACAGCAGAGGATGAGTCTTTATTACAGCAGAGGATGAGTTTTTATTACAGCAGAGGATGAGTCTTTATTACAGCAGAGGATGAGTTTTTATTACAGCAGAGGATGAGTCTTTATTACAGCAGAGGATGAGTTTTTATTACAGCAGAGGATGAGTCTTTATTACAGCAGAGGATGAGTCTTTATTACAGCAGAGGATGAGTCTTTATTACAGCAGAGGATGAGTCTTTATTACAGCAGAGGATGAGTCTTTATTACAGCAGAGGATGAGTTTTTATTACAGCAGAGGATGAGTCTTTATTACAGCAGAGGATGAGTCTTTATTACAGCAGAGGATGAGTCTTTATTACAGCAGAGGATGAGTCTTTATTATAGCAGAGGATGAGTCTTTATTACAGCAGAGAAAATATTAAAAACAGACGAATTTGTGAAATTGTTTATCCGGCATGTTGTGGTTGGTGCTCACGGAATCAATAGGCTATTAAACAAACACTCAAACAGGCAACAGAAGCAGGATCTGTCATATTTGGGTAGATAGATAGATAGATATGATTGATTTATAAAGCCAGGCACATTTAACAGTTAGGCTATTGATTATAGACCTATTAAAGTTGAGGATTCCTCTCTCCTCACTTTTCTTAGATAATTTAGGCAAAGGCTGTTTTCTCATCTCCTAACTCCGCGGCTGCCTCCACCTCATCGTTCTCAACCAATAAGCTGGTTAACGTTTGGGACGGCAGGTAGCCTAGTGGTTAAAGCGTTGGGCCAGTAACCGAAAGGTTGCTGGATTGAATCCCCGAGCTGACAAGGTAAAAATCTGTCGTTTTGCCCCTGAACAAGGCAGTTAACCTTCTGTTCCCTGGTAGGCCGTTGTTGTAAATAAGAATTGGTTCTTAACTGACTTGCCTAGTTAAATAAAACAACATTGCTATTATATTAGCAACATGGTCTAGGAAAAGGCGCCAATTCAACCGCAGAACTGTGGACAGCGACCGCTATCCAACTCGGGAGAAAGCGGTAATAAAATATCATAAAATAATATAATTTTATTAGTGTTGCAACATTGTTCATACGTATTATTACCATATACAATTTCAGTAGCACGTCTTAGTGATGGACTGGGCCATCCCCACGGGCGCCAATCAGACAGGTGTCTTGTACACCATAATGTTTATTATTTTCTTTTGCTACTGCTCGCCTAAAGAAATTTCGGTTGACCGATAGCCTATAGACCAAATAATCGACCAGTCGACTAAATGGGGTCAGCTCTAATAGGCCTATTGATTGATGATTACTAGTTTTATTTATTGTTTTGCATGGTAGTGCCAGGTTCTGCTGTCTGAGCTTGTTCAGGATTGCAGTAGACAAGTTTTACCCAAATATATTCACACCTTGTGTTGCTACGCTAGTTTTCTGCCAGTTCAAGGCAAAGCTTCCCGCTCCATTGGCAGTGCATCAACAGAAACCTCGAACTCAAGGTTGACTTTCTAGTTTACATTAATTATACATTCCTAGTCACTGGTCTTATTAAAGGGTAGGTAGCATAAACATAACCACATGTAACATATGGATTTGCATTAGAATACGTTATCAAGAGTCCCAATACAAAGTTACACTTGACTTTTAAAAAATGTTGAGTTATTACATAAAACTGATCAGAATGCCAAAGAAAAAACATTTAGCGTGTGACGTAATACGTAGGACTCGTCTAACCAGACTATTCCCTATAATGTAAACTCCAACAGAAATAACTTCAAATTAAACCAAATCGTTTGCACTCATGACTACTGGTTTCAATGACATTTTCAGCCAATTTACAACTTTCGGCAAAAGTGATCGACCACCTCGATTCGGTCTTATGTAGCAAAATGTGAAATGGTGTTTTTTACACTGGATAAAAGTAGAGACTCAGAGATACAAAATGGTATATCATACACTACAGATGAAGAACAGTGGGAAAGGGATTCTGCTTTAAAAGTTGATAAACTTGAGAAAATGGACCTTGAATGTTTTGGTACACCTACTGGAGCACTCTTCTTTGTCTGCACACAATCAGCATCGTTCACACCCTCTTAAACCCCACCCATCTCTTTAAGGATTCACATGTGAGGCCATGTGCTAAACAGAGGGAGTAAGGTAGTGTAGTAAACAACCAAAGATTTCAAGACTAAAAGTGGTGAAAGTAGTATCAAAAATACACGTTATCTGATCCTTGGCCTATATCCTAATCTGACTTTGGTGCAGGTCATATTGATCTTCACATCACCATCTCTGATAAACACACACTACTATATATCACATACAATCAAAGTGTATTTGCCACATGCACAGGATACAGAAGGTGTAGACAGTACAGTGAAATGGTTACTTGTATATTTGCATAGTAGCAATAGCCAGACACTAGGGGTATGCCGAGTATCTTAACAGATATGGGCAATTTTCAGGATACGATTATGATCCGAGGATATTTTATAATTATATGTTTTTTGGGGGTGCCAGCAAACATGTTTCTCATGTGTTAGTCACAGAGTTTCTAAACCATACTGTATTATCTTTGAGTTAAAGTCATGTGCATGGTCTAAATAAGTCAACTGGCGAGTTTGCCTGTCTGTAAAGAAAAGGGCGGGCTCTACGTTGATCCTGCTGCTCTGATTGGATAGAGTGAAGCTGTATTTCTCTGTCCATTTGCTTCATAATTTCACCCTATTCACTTTTCCTCGCAAAAGCAGGAACCCAGAGAACAAAACAAAACAAGCTAGCAGATACAGTATATAGTAGAGAGAGCGGAGACTTACTGATTGACTGCTGAGTTAGCTACCAAAGTCAAAGTAGGGCCAAGAAGAGGCCTTCAGTGGAAGAGTCAGAACATAGAACTCTATTCCACATCAAGTAACTGACGCAAGCAGTAAAATTTGATTTAAAAAAACTGATAAAAATGCATCTTAATGAACAGCGGGGAATGTGAAGCAACACAAACATAGACACATGCATACACACACATGCGATAACATACGCACTATACACACGCGTACACATGGATTTTGTACTGTAGATATGTGGTAGTGGTGGAGTAGGGGCCTGAGGGCACACAGTCTGTTGTGAAGTCAGTGAATGTACTGTAATGTTTTTAAAATTGTATAAACTGCCTTAATTTTGCTGGATCCCAGGAAGAGTAGCTGCTGCCTTGGCATCCATAAACACAAATACGAATAGCGATATGGTGAGTTAAATCTAATCGACATTGAATTTCCATCACTGCTGACACTCGCAATGTACTGGTAGGTCGGTAGGAAATAAAGGTGGCTGGCTTCACATTCACGTTTGGCGGAGCACCTGGTTTCAGTCAGTCTCATTCCGAATCCTGCTTTCCACTGGTTATACTAAGCCAATGAAGTACTCCGGAATGAAATGAGCACTGCATGCGGTAGAATTGCACATGGTCCCCATACTCCATTCCGCTCGCTTCAACCGGACAAACCATTCAAAGCTTGCTTCTCCTTTTTTGGGCCACAAATGATTGGGCCACAAACGAGACGTAACCCCATCCTTGTGGGTATTACTGTACTATGTGGGTGTTACTGCGCTAGCTGCAAACGACGGAAAACTACTACAACGCTCGCTTGCCTACCGCTACCAAACGCACAGGAGAAAAAGAGTTGCCGTTTTTCGCATCAATTTTTATGGTTTCTTCTTCGTGGGTGTACATAGTAGCTCACCAGCGCCAACACTTGGTGTGGAATTACATGCTAGCATGGCTAGTAGCTAACATTAGCCAGCTGGAATTAGCTAGGTAGCACCAGTTCTCCATATGACGTTAAGAAATAATGCATTGTGGGTAGATCCGAAGATATCCAGAAATAAGTTGTATGTAAAAACATAACTATGTCTGTAGTTATACTACAGGAAACCATGGTCGTGACTACAACTACGTTCCAAAGTCTTTGACTACAACGTGTTGTTAATTTAGTGAGCAAAACTCATGCTTTAAATCACATCAATTAATCCATTATCAGAGAGTGTACATCACTGTACATCGCTTCCAAATACAAAACTTTGACTTTCCAAGCACTCTCTATCAAAACAGTGAAAAACAAGTGGAGGATACGATGGATGAGAATGGGTAGGATGAGAAGGGACAGAGAGCCAGGGTCAGAACAACGATGGAATGATGGTGAGGTTAGAATCTAAGGATGGGAAGAGTAGGAGATTTACTTTGGATTATTAAATGGAAGATAAACCAGCGAGCGGTATCATTCTGTGATTTACATTGGCTGGCTTTCGGCCAAGTCGTTTTCCATAGGCGGATGAATGAAGGATGGAGAGAAGACGGAGAGGAAAGAGTGAGGCTGTAAAGGGTCAGTAGGCAGTGTAATCCCCCTGCATCAGGACAACAGTAGCAGCTGGGCTTCAGCTCAGCATTAACTGTCAATCAGGCCTCCAGCAGAATTATAGCTACCGCATCCCCTGGGACATATCCAACACCAGCATTACCACCACACAGCTAGACATGGGGGGGTTGGCGCGCCAGTTCCCCATCCCTGTCCTAGAGAGTGAGACCAACGACTAAAGAAGGTAAAGGGAGAACAAGAAGGTAAAGGGAGAACGAGAAGGTAAAGGGAGAACGAGAAGGTAAAGGGAGAACGAGAAGGTAAAGGGAGAACGAGAAGGTAAAGGGAGAACGAGAAGGTAAAGGGAGAACGAGAAGGTAAAGGGAGAAGGTAAAGGGAGAACGAGAAGGTAAAGGGAGAACGAGAAGGTAAAGGGAGAACGAGAAGGTAAAGGGAGAACGAGAAGGTAAATGGAGAACGAGAAGGTAAAGGGAGAACAAGAAGTGGCCAAAAGCCAACGTAAAGCACCAAATGATATCCCTCTCCGGTTTATCCTCCTTTTAATAATCCAAAGTAAATCTCCTACTCTTCCCATCCTTACATTCTAACCTCACCATCATTCCATCGTTGTTCTGACCCTGGCTCTCTGTCCCTTCTCATCCTACCCATTCTCATCCATCGTATCCTTCAGTTGTTTTTCACTGTTTTGATAGAGAGTGCTTGGAAAGTCAAAGCTTTTGTATTTGGAAGCGATTCCCAGCCAAGCGCTGTACAGTGTAGTACTGTTTGATAATGGATTCATTGACGTGATTTAAGACCAGTGACTAGGAATGCATAATTCATGTAAACTAGAAAGACAACCTTGAGTTGGAGGTTTCTGTTGATGCACTGAAAATGGAGGAGAGGGAGCAATGAATGAATGCATGAATAAATGAATGAATAAATAAATTAATTAATGAATGAATAAATTAATGAATAACAAGAAAAGGAAAGAAAGAGAAAGGGAGAGAGCAGACTTGAAACTACTTAATGTCATTCACACCTGCTATGAGTACTTAATATTAACCACTACTACTACCTAACATAGAACTGAGCTGTGGTTAATTTGTTCCCTTATGCTCTTTCAGACGTAGGCCCTGCTTAGTTTGTCTGCTACCTGTGTTTCAAGTGTTTGGTTTTGAGATTATAATTGTCCTTTGTGTCTGTGCTGCTGTGCATTCCATTGCCATGTGTCAAGCCTCTGTAACAATGGTCAGCATAGTTCCCAATCCTGCCAAACACATAGAGCCAGAGCTGTGTCAGGGTGTGTGAACGGTTAGGGGGAAATCGTGGTGTCTGAGTGTCTGAAACAGAGAGAGAGAGTATGTACATGTATACGTAGGAGGGAGTCATTGGGGCATAGGGAGTTCTCTGTCACTCTCCTCAAGCCCCAAATCCCACACAGAGACTACACTGGCTTGTCAGACGAGAGACAGAGAGAGAGAGAGTTAGTCTGGAATAGGGTGTGGCAGTGACTGTGCAGAACTATGCTCTCTCTCTCTCTCTCTCTTTCTCTCTCTCCCTCTCCAGAGTACAGCCTAATGGTCTACTGCAGGGTGAGAATGACAGAACAGAAATTCCATAGTTCCAACCCACTGTGTCTTTCTCTCTCCTTACTGGATATCTCTCTCTCTTCATCTAGCTTTCTCTTTTTATCTTTCTCACACACACACACACACACACACACACACACACACACACACACTGGTCCCCTTCTATTGCCCCGGACACAGGCCTACTGTGGGGTTACCAAGCCAGGCCCCAGTGTCTGGAGGAGACAGCAGACCTGACTGGAGCCTCAAGCAGCATATGATCACACTGGGTCTTGGTGAATAGGTGGACACATCAACGAAATACCCAGTCTCTTCAGAGATGACTGGTCTCTTCTATAGGATAGGACTGATGCACAAAGGGAACACACAGTCTCTTCAGAGATGACTGGTCTCCTCTATAGGATAGGACTGATGCACAAAGGGAACACACAGTCTCTTCAGAGATGACTGGTCTCCTCTATAGGATAGGACTGACGCACAGAGGGAACACACAGTCTCTTCAGAGATGACTGGTCTCCTCTATAGGATAGGACTGATGCACAGAGGGAATACACAGTCTCTTCAAAGATGACTGGTCTCCTCTATAGGATAGGACTGATGCACAGAGGGAACACACAGTCTCTTCAGAGATGACTGGTCTCCTCTATAGGATAGGACTGATGCACAGAGGGAATACACAGTCTCTTCAGAGATGACTGGTCTCCTCTATAGGATAGGACTGATGCACAGAGGGAACACACACGTATGAAAATACAATCTGTGTTGCTTACATACTCACTCATACTGTACTGTATTATACTAAACTGTACTATACTGTACTGTACTGCACTGGTATTATACTAAACTGTACTATACTGTACTGTACTGCACTGTATTATACTAAACTGTACTATACTGTACTGTACTGCACTGTATTATACTAAACTGTACTATACTGTACTATACTATACTGTACTGTACTATACTATACTGTACTGTACTGCACTATACTGTACTATACTGCACTGTACTGTACTATACTATACTGTACTGTATTATACTAAACTGTACCGCACTGTACTGCAACATCTGCTGTTGCATTCACACACACACACACACACACACACACACACACACACACACACAGACGTTATGTTCTTCGATCCTCATTGGGACCTTAAATGTATTTCCATTCAAAATCCTATTTGCCCTAACCCTAACCCTAAACCTAACCACAAACCACAAACCTCTTACCCTAACCCTAAACCTAACCACAAACCACAAACCTCTTACCCTAACCATGAACCTAACCACAAACCACAAACCTCTTACCCTAACCATGAACCTAACCACAAACCTCTTACCCTAACCATGAACCTCTTACCCTAACCCTAACCACAAACCTCTTACCCTAACCATGAACCTCTTACCCTAACCCTAAACCTAACCACAAACCTCTTACCCTAACCCTAAACCTAACCACAAACCTCTTACCCTAACCCTAAACCTAACCACAAACCTCTTACCCTAACCACAAACCTCTTACCCTAACCATGAACCTCTTACCCTAACCCTAAACCTAACCACAAACCTCTTACCCTAACCCTAACCCTAAACCTAACCACAAACCTCTTACCCTAACCATGAACCTCTTACCCTAACCCTAAACCTAACCACAAACCTCTTACCCTAACCATGAACCTCTTACCCTAACTCTAAACCTAACCACAAACCTCTTACCCTAACCACGAACCTCTTATCCTAACCACAAACCTCTTACCCTAACCACAAACCTCTTATCCTAACCACAAACCTCTTACCCTAACCACAAACCTCTTACCCTAACCACAAACCTCTTACCCTAACCACAAACCTCTTACCCTAACCACAAACCTCTTACCCTAACCCTAAACCTAACCACAAACCTCTTACCCTAACCACAAACCTCTTACCCTAACCACAAACCTCTTACCCTAACCCTGAACCTAACCACAAACCTCTTACCCTAAACCATGAACCTCTTACCCTAACTCTAAACCTAACCACAAACCTCTTACCCTAACCACGAACATCTTACCCTAAACCTAACCACAAACCTCTTACCCTAACCATGAACATCTTACCCTAACCACAAACCTCTTACCCTAACCACAAACCTCTTACCCTAACCCTAAACCTAACCACAAACCTCTTACCCTAACCACAAACCTCTTACCCTAACCACAAACCTCTTACCCTAACCCTGAACCTAACCACAAACCTCTTACCCTAAACCATGAACCTCTTACCCTAACTCTAAACCTAACCACAAACCTCTTACCCTAACCACGAACATCTTACCCTAAACCTAACCACAAACCTCTTACCCTAACCATGAACATCTTACCCTAACCACAAACCTCTTACCCTAACCACAAACCTCTTACCCTAAACCTAACCACGAACCTCTTATCCTAACCACAAACCTCTTACCCTAAACCTAACCACAAACCTCTTACCCTAACCATGAACCTCTTACCCTAACCACGAACCTCTTACCCTAACCCTAATTGTGACCCTAATCCTAAACTGGGCCTTTCATGTTCTCTCACCCTCTCCAGACCGGTCTGATGTACAATATAGAAACAGAGCAGAAAGTTGCAATAGGCCTGTGCAACCTAAGGTTTGATACCAGCAGAAACAGAAACCCTCTTAAACCTAACCCTAACCCCCTAAACTTTACAATAGCCTTCGTCCTCATGGGGATGTGGGAAATGTCCCCACGCCTCCTCCTCTCATCTCTCTCCTCTCCTCCCCTCCTCCTCTCATCTCTCTCCTCTCATCTCTCTCTCCTCCTATCCTCTCCTCCTCTCATCTCTCCTCCCATCCTCTCATCTCTCTCCTCCCATCCTCCTCTCATCTCTCTCTCCTACCCTCCTCTCATCTCTCTCTCCTCCCTTCCTCCTCTCCTACCCTCCTCTCATCTCTCTCTCTCCTCCTCACCTCCCCTCCTCCTCTCATCTCTCTCTCCTCCCCTCCTCCTCTTATATTTCTCTCCTCCCCTCCTCTCATCTCTCTCAATCCCCTCCTCTCATCTCTCATCTCTCATCTCTCTCCCACCCTCCACCTCTCATCTCTCTCTCCTACCCTCCTAATCTCATCTCTCTCTCCTCCCCTCCGCCTCTCATCTCTCTCCTACCCTCCTAATCTCATCTCTCTCTCCTCCCTCCTCCTCTCATCTCTCTCTTACCCTCCTAATCTCATCTCTCTCCTCCCCCCTCCTCTCCTCTCATCTCTCTCCTACCCTCCTAATCTCATCTCTCTCTCCTCCCCTCCGCCTCATCTCTCTCCTACCCTCCTAATCTCATCTCTCTCCTCCCCTCCTCTCATCTCTCTCCTCCCCTCCTAATCTCATCTCTCTCTCCCCCCCCCTCCTCTCATCTCCCTCTTACCCTCCTAATCTCATCTCTCTCTCCTCTCCTCTCATCTCTCTCCTACCCTCCTAATCTCATCTCTCTCTCCTCCCCCTCCTCTCCTCTCATCTCTCTCTCCACCCCCCTCCTAATCTCATCTCTCTCTCCTCCCCTCCTCCTCTCATCTCTCTCCTACCCTCCTGTTGATGGGGAAACCCAGGCTGTGCTGTTCTTTTCACCATCGATCCACCCAGACAGGCAGGACAGGAGAGCACACACACACACACACAGGCAGAAGAGAGCAAACAGTGTTAATTGTTTCCCTCCTGCTCACAAAGCACCAGAGGGTGATGGAACATACAGCACTCATCTCTGATTGGGTGATGGGACATACACCACTCATCTCTGATTGGGTGATGGGACATACACCACTCATCTCTGATTGGGTGATGGAACATACACCACTCATCTCTGATTGGGTGTGCGTGTGTCCACTTGACTAACCATGTTTTTTTGCACCATTCTGAGCAGCAGTAGTCAATGTGAACAGCATGTCCAAGTTGAACAGAGGAACCAAACAGTTTGAAACAGGTGATGACAGAAAACACACGGTGACTGAATGAGTGCTATGCCACGGTGTAAACCACAGTGTTTAATCCACAGGCTTTGTTTTGAACTGGGTCTTCCTGCCTGCCAGGGCCCTCGCAGGACTACCCCTACACCAGAGAGCAACACAAAGCCTGCTGGGGTTTGTTAAGCTTGCTGACCTGGGGGTTTATTCAAAGGGCTGCAATGTTCAGAATGTTGTGTACTGGAGATAGAACTGCAGAGCTGGTACGGTTGTAAATACCGAGGCCAACATACAGTAACAGGAACTCATGTCTGCTCTACTGAATGCATATCTAGCTGAAGGTGCATCCCCTTGGAAGCTCCCATTAACCACAGTCCACATCCGTCTACAGCCCTGAGCTCTTGGCCCCTGAGCATTGAGCCCTTGGCCCCTGAGCATTGAGTCCTGAGCCCTTGGCCCCTGAGCATTGAGCCCTGAGCCCTTTGCCCCAGAGAATTGAGCCCTGAGTATTGAGCATTGAGCCCTGGGCATTGGCCCCTGAGCATTGAGCCCTGAGTATTGAGCCCTGAGCATTGAGCCCTGAGCATTGAGCCCTTGGCCCCTGAGCATTGAGCCCTGAGCCCTTGGCCCCTGAGCATTGAGCCCTGAGCCCTTGGCCCCTGAGCATTGAGCCCTGAGCAGGAGGAGCAGGGAAAGTAGACGTACCTTATGTAAGCAAACAGTGAATGAGGAAAATGTCTGGCCTGTGGAGTTATTCCTGTCAATCACACTCTGTGTGCATGTAGTTCACAATGCCTGCACCTGTAACCCACCTGAAACCCATTAGACAGACACACTTCCCTGGGGCTCCTGGGGGGGGGGGGGGGGGCTGCTACATCCCTGCATTCCTGAAGGAGTTTTTCTCACGCTGTCAGCGGTCTCTCTCTGTCTCTCTCTCTCTCTCTCTCTCTCTCTCTCTCTCTCTCTCTCTCTCTTGCCCTCTCTCTCCCTCTCTTTCGCTCTCTGTCTCTCTCTTTCGCTCTCTGTCTCTTTCTTTCGCTCTCTGTCTCTTTCTTTCGCTCTCTGTCTCTCTCTTTCGCTCTCTGTCTCTCTCTTTCGCTCTCTGTCTCTCTCTGTCTCTCTCTTGCCCTCTCTCTCCCTCTCTTTCGCTCTCTGTCGCTCTCTTTCTCTCTCTGTCTCTCTCTTTCGCTCTCCCTCTCTCTTTCTCTCTCTCTCTCTCTTTCGCTCTCTGTCTCTCTCTGTCTCTCTCTTGCCCTCTCTCTCTCTCTGTCTCTCTCTTGCCCTCTCTCTCCCTCTCTTTCTCTCTCTGTCTCTCTCTTGCCCTCTCTCTCCCTCTCTTTCGCTCTCTGTCTCTCTCTTTCTCTCTCTGTCTCTCTGTCTCTCTCTCTTTCTCTCTCTGTCGCTCTCTTTCTCTCTCTGTCACTCTCTTTCGCTCTCTGTCTCTCTCTTGCCCTCTCTTTCTTGCCCTCTCTCTGTCTCTCTCTTTCGCTCTCTGTCGCTCTCTTGCCCTCTCTCTCTTTCTCTCTCTGTCTCTCTCTTTCGCTCTCTGTCTCTCTCTTGCCCTCTCCCTCTCTCTCTTTCTCTCTCTGTCTCTCTCTTGCCCTCTCTCTCTTTCTCTCTCTGTCTCTCTCTTTCTCTCTCTGTCTCTCTCTTGCCCTCTCTCTCTTTCCCGTTCTCTCTCATTAATCAACATCACACAGTAACTGCCCTTCAGGCCTCTGTGGTGAAGCTCCACTGAACACATACCTCACCGCGCTCTTACATAAATAACACGAAGAATAGCCAACGCCCTGGGAAATCAGGTGCCTGTGTGTACGTGTGTGTTTAGTGTGTACGTGTGTACTTGCGTGCGTGTGTTTAGTGTGTACGTGTGTGTGTAGTGTGTACTTGCGTGCGTGTGTTTAGTGTGTACGTGCGTACTTGCGTGCGTGTGTTTAGTGTGTACGTGCGTGTGTTTAGTGTGTGTGTAGTGTGTACGTGCGTACTTGCGTGCGTGTGTTTAGTGTGTACGTGCGTGCGTTTGTTTAGTGTGTACGTGCGTGTGTTTAGTGTGTACGTGCGTGCGTGTGTTTAGTGTGTACGTGCGTGCGTGTGTTTAGTGTGTACGTGCGTACTTGCGTGTGTTTAGTGTGTACGTGTGTACTTGTGTGCGTGTGTTTAGTGTGTACATGTGTGGCTTTACTATCTTATTGTAGCTAATGTTATAATATGGTTATGTCTACTCCAGTGTCATGCCTGAGGCCAAGCCCCACAGTTCTCTCTGTCAAGTTGGCGGAAGTACATCAACATACTGTAGGCCTATCAGATCTCAAGAAAAGTCACTGTCCCTGTTTTGAGATACTAGAGGACAAATACCTCTGTGATACCTGGCTGTGGAAGGTATTCTGTCGTGATTTCAAGTTAACTATCCCTGAGGTGAACTATCCCTGAGGTGAACTATCCCTGAGGTGAACTATCCCTGAGGTGAACTATCCCTGAGGTGAACTATCCCTGAGGTGAACTATCCCTGAGGTGAACTACCCCTGAGGTGAACTACCCCTGAGGTGAACTACCCCTGAGGTGAACTACCCCTGAGGTGAACTACCCCTGAGGTGAACTACCCCTTTAAGTGTAGAATACCTGTGTGTATTGAATCCAGTGTGCTGTCACTGGGGTAGTGACAGAGTGGTGCTGTACAGTGTTGTTGATTGTGTGGCCTGGGACTGGGGTAGTGACAGAGTGGTGCTGTACAGTGTTGTTGATTGTGTGGCCTGGGACTGGGGTAGTGACAGAGTGGTGCTGTACAGTGTTGTTGATTGTGTGGCCTGGGACTGGGGTAGTGACAGAGTGGTGCTGTACAGTGTTGTTGATTGTGTGGCCTGGGACTGGGGTAGTGACAGAGTGGTGCTGTACAGTGTTGTTGAATGTGTGGCCTGGGACTGGGGTAGTGACAGAGTGGTGCTGTACAGTGTTGTTGAATGTGTGGCCTGGGACTGGGGTAGTGACAGAGTGGTGCTGTACAGTGCTGTTGAATGTGTGGCCTGGGACTGGGGTAGTGACAGAGTGGTGCTGTACAGTGCTGTTGAATGTGTGGCCTGGGACTGGTAGTGAATCAGACCAGGAGGAATGTTGAAGACACCATCTCACTTAGATTAACGTCACAGCTGAACACTGGGCCTGTTGTAAACCTCATCAACTGGCCTACGAAGCAGCGACACAACCAGCAGACTCTACACAGCACATGTTTTCATTCAACAGGTATTTTGTTTCAGCTATCGTTGCTTATTCTGGGTTTGAAGAAACGAGGAAGCAGGGCACTTCCTCATGAAATCAACGCTAGATATAAAACAAGTAGAAGAAATATACAGTATATTATCGCAGCCATAAGCGTTGGAATTGTTGCTGTTGGTCCGTCCATTGTGTTCAAAGCAGCCCGAAGAGTTTGATTCATTTGAAACCTGCCTTGCATGACTTTATAGGCTAGTAACAGAATGTATTATGGTGATATTTGAAACTATGTAAACAGGCTGTATACAGATCTGCCCTACAAGACACTGTCTCTCTGGTCTTCTCTGTGTGAACTGTGAGTGAGATCCCGCTGACTCTTTGGCTGTGTATTGATTGATAAGGCAGGGGTTAGTCCTGTTGGTATTGCCTGTAACTGTAACCATAGCTATCTCCAGGTGGAGGTCGAGGCTCAGCCGGCTGCCCCCAGGGTCGAGGCTCTCTTTTGGGGAGGGTGACAGAGGCTTCTCTGAGTCACCGGCCTATAGTAGGAGGACTGTGGTCACACCGGGGAATCCCAGGCATGGCCCGGCCCACTGATGGCACACACACACACACACACACAGACACACACACAGACACAGACACAGACACAGACACACACACACACACACACACAGACACACACACACACAACAACACAGTTGTGCTTCGGGCTGGTGGGGGACGTCCGCGGCCATGGAGGGAGCATCTAACTCCTTTAAATCTGCTGGGGACTCGTTTGCTATTAAATGTATATGTTTGTTGTTGTCACGGGGAAAGGTCAGATGGATACATTCATTTGTGAAAAATGTATTGAACTTGATGCAGCTAAAGAAAGCATTATTACTCATCATGAATAAATACTATCGTTATCTTCAAATGCTTCCTGTCAAAACATCCAAGAGGATTATAATGGAGCCTTCCTGGACTAGGATCAGTTTCCACCACTGCACCCCTCTACTAGCTTGAACCACAAAATGGCTGCTCATTGTTGGACTCCAGGTGAGCGTAAATGGATGCGTGTCGGGAACCAGAAAGAAGGAGAAGAAGCGTTCTCCGTTCGCCTGCCTTCTTCCTCTACGTCCGGACTTAAGACTTTCGAATCGCTTTGAGCCCCTGTACCAGCAAAAAAATTCAAAAAACGAAAAGCATTGTATTTGAGACAAATCATTCACTAAACCCTAAACCTTAACTACATCTTGTAATGAATAATGTGGAAATTAAGCAAGTTGAGGTGACTAAACTACTTGGAGTAACCCTGGATTGTAACCTGTCATGGTCAAAACATATTGATTCAACAGTAGCTAAGATGGGGAGAAGTCTGTCCATAATAAAGCACTGCTCTGCCTTCTTAACACCACTATCATCAAGGCAGATCCCACAGGCTCTAGTTTTGTCTCACCTAGACTACTGTTCAGCCGTGTTGTCAGGTGCCACAAAGAGGGACTTTGCAATTGCAATTGGCTCAGTACAGGGCAGCACGGCTGGCCCTTGGATGTACACAGAGAGAAATATTAATAATATGTATGTACATCTCTCCTGGCTCAAAGTGGAGGAGAGATTGACTTCATTACTACTTGTATTTGTGAGAGGTATTGACATGTTGAATGCACCGATCTGTCTCTTTGAACTACTAGCACACAGCTTGGACACCCACGCATACCCCACAAGACATGCCACCAGAGGTCTCTTCCCAGTCCCCAAGTCCAGAACAGACTAAGGCAGGCGCACAGTACTACATAGAGCCATGACTACATGGGACTCTATTCCACATCAGGTAACTGATGCAAGCAGTAGAATCAGATTTTAAAAAACAGATAAAAATACACCTTATGGAACACTGGGGACTGTGAAGCAACACATACATACAAACACATGATAACATACGCACTATACACACATGTACACATGGATTTTGTGTTGTAGATATGCGGTAGTACTGTGTTGTGAAATCTGTTGTGAATGTATTGTAGTGTTTTTAAATTGTATAATTGCCTTAATTTTGCTGGACCCCAGGAAGAGTAGCTGCTGCCTTGGCAGGAACTAATGGGGATCCATAATAAACCCCAGGAAGAGTAGCTGCTGTCTTGACAGGAACTAATGGGGATCCATGATAAACCCCAGGAAGAGTAGCTGCTGCCTTGACAGGAACTAATGGGGATCCATAATAAACCCCAGGAAGAGTAGCTGCTGCCTTGACAGGAACTAATGGGGATCCTTAATAAACCCCAGGAAGAGTAGCTGCTGTCTTGACAGGAACTAATGGGGATCCATAATAAACCCCAGGAAGAGTAGCTGCTGTCTTGACAGGAACTAATGGGGATCCATGATAAACCCCAGGAAGAGTAGCTGCTGCCTTGACAGGAACTAATGGGGATCCATAATAAACCCCAGGAAGAGTAGCTGCTGCCTTGACAGGAACTAATGGGGATCCTTAATAAACCCCAGGAAGAGTAGCTGCTGCCTTGGTAGGAACTAATGGGGATCCTTAATAAACCCCAGGAAGAGTAGCTGCTGTCTTGACAGGAACTAATGGGGATCCTTAATAAACCCCAGGAAGAGTAGCTGCTGCCTTGGTAGGAACTAATGGGGATCCATGATAAACCCCAGGAAGAGTAGCTGCTGCCTTGACAGGAACTAATGGGGATCCATAATAAACCCCAGGAAGAGTAGCTGCTGCCTTGACAGGAACTAATGGGGATCCATAATAAACCCCAGGAAGAGTAGCTGCTGCCTTGACAGGAACTAATGGGGATCCTTAATAAACCCCAGGAAGAGTAGCTGCTGCCTTGGCAGGAACTAATGGGGATCCATAATAAACCCCAGGAAGAGTAGCTGCTGCCTTGGTAGGAACTAATGGGGATCCTTAATAAACCCCAGGAAGAGTAGCTGCTGCCTTGGTAGGAACTAATGGGGATCCTTAATAAACCCCAGGAAGAGTAGCTGCTGTCTTGACAGGAACTAATGGGGATCCTTAATAAACCCCAGGAAGAGTAGCTGCTGCCTTGACAGGAACTAATGGGGATCCTTAATAAACCCCAGGAAGAGTAGCTGCTGCCTTGGTAGGAACTAATGGGGATCCTTAATAAACCCCAGGAAGAGTAGCTGCTGTCTTGACAGGAACTAATGGGGATCCTTAATAAACCCCAGGAAGAGTAGCTGCTGCCTTGGTAGGAACTAATGGGGATCCATGATAAACCCCAGGAAGAGTAGCTGCTGCCTTGACAGGAACTAATGGGGATCCATAATAAACCCCAGGAAGAGTAGCTGCTGCCTTGACAGGAACTAATGGGGATCCATAATAAACCCCAGGAAGAGTAGCTGCTGCCTTGACAGGAACTAATGGGGATCCTTAATAAACCCCAGGAAGAGTAGCTGCTGCCTTGGCAGGAACTAATGGGGATCCATAATAAACCCCAGGAAGAGTAGCTGCTGCCTTGGTAGGAACTAATGGGGATCCTTAATAAACCCCAGGAAGAGTAGCTGCTGCCTTGGTAGGAACTAATGGGGATCCTTAATAAACCCCAGGAAGAGTAGCTGCTGTCTTGACAGGAACTAATGGGGATCCTTAATAAACCCCAGGAAGAGTAGCTGCTGCCTTGACAGGAACTAATGGGGATCCTTAATAAACCCCAGGAAGAGTAGCTGCTGCCTTGACAGGAACTAATGGGGATCCTTAATAAACCCCAGGAAGAGTAGCTGCTGCCTTGGTAGGAACTAATGGGGATCCATAATAAATACAAATACAAACACAGGGAACCAACCACCTGCTTGTAATTTCAGCCATCTTGTCATGTGTGAACAGCATGGAGAAACAGGCCTGTGTCAGCTGTCTGCAGATCAGTAGAAACAGGCCCGTGTCAGCTGTCTGCAGATCAGTAGAAACAGGCCCGTGTCAGCTGTCTGCAGATCAGTAGAAACAGGCCCGTGTCAGCTGTCTGCAGATCAGTAGAAACAGGCCTGTGTCAGCTGTCTGCAGATCAGTAGAAACAGGCCTGTGTCAGCTGTCTGCAGATCAGTAGAAACAGGCACGTGTCAGCTGTCTGCAGATCAGTAGAAACAGGCCCGTGTCAGCTGTCTGCAGATCAGTAGAAACAGGTCCGTGTCAGCTGTCTGCAGATCAGTAGAAACAGGCCCGTGTCAGCTGTCTGCAGATCAGTAGAAACAGGCCCGTGTCAGCTGTCTACAGATCAATAGAAACAGGCCTCTGTCAGCTGTCTGCAGATCAGTAGAAACAGGCCTGTGTCAGCTGTCTGCAGATCAGTAGAAACAGGCCCGTGTCAGCTGTCTGCAGATCAGTAGAAAGCTCTGTACAGGGCCTCACACACACACACAAACACACACACACACAGTTGGCTGGGGCAGAGACCAGTCCTGTTGAAGTGAAAGTGGAAGGTGAATGAGTGCTGTTTTCAAACATTCAAAGACCACTGGGTGCCAGCCAGAGTGTGAGTCACTGCACACAAACATTCATACAGTCAGTCACACACAGAGAGATACGGTTAGATCAGATGCAGAACGCTACAGTCAGTCTCACACAGAGAGATACGGTTAGATCAGATGCAGAACGCTAACAGTCAGTCTCACACAGAGAGATACGGTTAGATCAGATGCAGAACGCTAACAGTCAGTCTCACACAGAGAGATACGGTTAGATCAGATGCAGAACGCTAACAGTCAGTCTCACACAGAGAGATACGGTTAGATCAGATGCAGAACGCTAACAGTCAGTCTCACACAGAGAGATACGGTTAGATCAGATGCAGAACGCTAACAGTCAGTCTCACACACAGAGAGATACGGTTAGATCAGATGCAGAACGCTAACAGTCAGTCTCACACACAGAGAGATACGGTTAGATCAGATGCAGAACGCTAACAGTCAGTCTCACACACAGAGAGATACGGTTAGATCAGATGCAGAACGCTAACAGTCAGTCTCACACAGAGAGATACGGTTAGATCAGATGCAGAACGCTAACAGTCAGTCTCACACACAGAGAGATACGGTTAGATCAGATGCAGAACGCTAACAGTCAGTCTCACACACAGAGAGATACGGTTAGATCAGATGCAGAACGCTAACAGTCAGTCTCACACACAGAGAGATACGGTTAGATCAGATGCAGAACGCTAACAGTCAGTCTCACACACAGAGAGATACGGTTAGATCAGATGCAGAACGCTAACAGTCAGTCTCACACACAGAGAGATACGGTTAGATCAGATGCAGAACGCTAACAGTCAGTCTCACACACAGAGAGATACGGTTAGATCAGATGCAGAACGCTAACAGTCAGTCTCACACACAGAGAGATACGGTTAGATCAGATGCAGAACGCTAACAGTCAGTCTCACACACAGAGAGATACGGTTAGATCAGATGCAGAACGCTAACAGTCAGTCTCACACACAGAGAGATACGGTTAGATCAGATGCAGAACGCTAACAGTCAGTCTCACACACAGAGAGAGATACGGTTAGATCAGATGCAGAACGCTAACAGTCAGTCTCACACACAGAGAGATACGGTTAGATCAGATGCAGAACGCTAACAGTCAGTCTCACACACAGAGAGATACGGTTAGATCAGATGCAGAACGCTAACAGTCAGTCTCACACAGAGAGATACGGTTAGATCAGATGCAGAACGCTAACAGTCAGTCTCACACAGAGAGATACGGTTAGATCAGATGCAGAACGCTAACAGTCAGTCACACACAGAGAGATACGGTTAGATCAGATGCAGAACGCTAACAGTCAGTCTCACACACAGAGAGATACGGTTAGATCAGATGCAGAACGCTAACAGTCAGTCTCACACACAGAGAGATACGGTTAGATCAGATGCAGAACGCTAACAGTCAGTCTCACACACAGAGAGATACGGTTAGATCAGATGCAGAACGCTAACAGTCAGTCTCACACACAGAGAGATACGGTTAGATCAGATGCAGAACGCTAACAGTCAGTCTCACACACAGAGAGAGATACGGTTAGATCAGATGCAGAACGCTAACAGTCAGTCTCACACACAGAGAGATACGGTTAGATCAGATGCAGAACGCTAACAGTCAGTCTCACACACAGAGAGATACGGTTAGATCAGATGCAGAACGCTAACAGTCAGTCTCACACACAGAGAGATACGGTTAGATCAGATGCAGAACGCTAACAGTCAGTCTCACACAGAGAGATACGGTTAGATCAGATGCAGAACGCTAACAGTCAGTCTCACACAGAGAGATACGGTTAGATCAGATGCAGAACGCTAACAGTCAGTCTCACACACAGAGAGATATGGTTAGATCAGATGCAGAACGCTAACAGTCAGTCTCACACACAGAGAGATACGGTTAGATCAGATGCCGAACGCTAACAGTCAGTCTCACACACAGAGAGATACGGTTAGATCAGATGCAGAACGCTAACAGTCAGTCTCACACACAGAGAGATACGGTTAGATCAGATGCAGAACGCTAACAGTCAGTCTCACACACAGAGAGATACGGTTAGATCAGATGCAGAACGCTAACAGTCAGTCTCACACAGAGAGATACGGTTAGATCAGATGCAGAACGCTAACAGTCAGTCTCACACAGAGAGATACGGTTAGATCAGATGCAGAACGCTAACAGTCAGTCTCACACACAGAGAGATACGGTTAGATCAGATGCAGAACGCTAACAGTCAGTCTCACACAGAGAGATACGGTTAGATCAGATGCAGAACGCTAACAGTCAGTCTCACACAGAGAGAGATACGGTTAGATCAGATGCAGAACGCTAACAGTCAGTCACACACACAGAGAGATACGGTTAGATCAGATGCAGAACGCTAACAGTCAGTCTCACACAGAGAGAGATACGGTTAGATCAGATGCAGAACGCTAACAGTCAGTCTCACACAGAGAGAGATATGGTTAGATCAGATGCAGAACGCTAACAGTCAGTCTCACACACAGAGAGATACGGTTAGATCAGATGCAGAACGCTAACAGTCAGTCTCACACACAGAGAGATACGGTTAGATCAGATGCAGAACGCTAACAGTCAGTCTCACACAGAGAGAGATACGGTTAGATCAGATGCAGAACGCTAACAGTCAGTCTCACACACAGAGAGATACGGTTAGATCAGATGCAGAACGCTACAGTCAGTCTCACACAGAGAGATACGGTTAGATCAGATGCAGAACGCTAACAGTCAGTCTCACACAGAGAGATACGGTTAGATCAGATGCAGAACGCTAACAGTCAGTCTCACACAGAGAGATACGGTTAGATCAGATGCAGAACGCTAACAGTCAGTCTCACACAGAGAGATACGGTTAGATCAGATGCAGAACGCTAACAGTCAGTCTCACACAGAGAGATACGGTTAGATCAGATGCAGAACGCTAACAGTCAGTCTCACACACAGAGAGATACGGTTAGATCAGATGCAGAACGCTAACAGTCAGTCTCACACACAGAGAGATACGGTTAGATCAGATGCAGAACGCTAACAGTCAGTCTCACACACAGAGAGATACGGTTAGATCAGATGCAGAACGCTAACAGTCAGTCTCACACAGAGAGATACGGTTAGATCAGATGCAGAACGCTAACAGTCAGTCTCACACACAGAGAGATACGGTTAGATCAGATGCAGAACGCTAACAGTCAGTCTCACACACAGAGAGATACGGTTAGATCAGATGCAGAACGCTAACAGTCAGTCTCACACACAGAGAGATACGGTTAGATCAGATGCAGAACGCTAACAGTCAGTCTCACACACAGAGAGATACGGTTAGATCAGATGCAGAACGCTAACAGTCAGTCTCACACACAGAGAGATACGGTTAGATCAGATGCAGAACGCTAACAGTCAGTCTCACACACAGAGAGATACGGTTAGATCAGATGCAGAACGCTAACAGTCAGTCTCACACACAGAGAGATACGGTTAGATCAGATGCAGAACGCTAACAGTCAGTCTCACACACAGAGAGATACGGTTAGATCAGATGCAGAACGCTAACAGTCAGTCTCACACACAGAGAGATACGGTTAGATCAGATGCAGAACGCTAACAGTCAGTCTCACACACAGAGAGAGATACGGTTAGATCAGATGCAGAACGCTAACAGTCAGTCTCACACACAGAGAGATACGGTTAGATCAGATGCAGAACGCTAACAGTCAGTCTCACACACAGAGAGATACGGTTAGATCAGATGCAGAACGCTAACAGTCAGTCTCACACAGAGAGATACGGTTAGATCAGATGCAGAACGCTAACAGTCAGTCTCACACAGAGAGATACGGTTAGATCAGATGCAGAACGCTAACAGTCAGTCACACACAGAGAGATACGGTTAGATCAGATGCAGAACGCTAACAGTCAGTCTCACACACAGAGAGATACGGTTAGATCAGATGCAGAACGCTAACAGTCAGTCTCACACACAGAGAGATACGGTTAGATCAGATGCAGAACGCTAACAGTCAGTCTCACACACAGAGAGATACGGTTAGATCAGATGCAGAACGCTAACAGTCAGTCTCACACACAGAGAGATACGGTTAGATCAGATGCAGAACGCTAACAGTCAGTCTCACACACAGAGAGAGATACGGTTAGATCAGATGCAGAACGCTAACAGTCAGTCTCACACACAGAGAGATACGGTTAGATCAGATGCAGAACGCTAACAGTCAGTCTCACACACAGAGAGATACGGTTAGATCAGATGCAGAACGCTAACAGTCAGTCTCACACACAGAGAGATACGGTTAGATCAGATGCAGAACGCTAACAGTCAGTCTCACACAGAGAGATACGGTTAGATCAGATGCAGAACGCTAACAGTCAGTCTCACACAGAGAGATACGGTTAGATCAGATGCAGAACGCTAACAGTCAGTCTCACACACAGAGAGATATGGTTAGATCAGATGCAGAACGCTAACAGTCAGTCTCACACACAGAGAGATACGGTTAGATCAGATGCCGAACGCTAACAGTCAGTCTCACACACAGAGAGATACGGTTAGATCAGATGCAGAACGCTAACAGTCAGTCTCACACACAGAGAGATACGGTTAGATCAGATGCAGAACGCTAACAGTCAGTCTCACACACAGAGAGATACGGTTAGATCAGATGCAGAACGCTAACAGTCAGTCTCACACAGAGAGATACGGTTAGATCAGATGCAGAACGCTAACAGTCAGTCTCACACAGAGAGATACGGTTAGATCAGATGCAGAACGCTAACAGTCAGTCTCACACACAGAGAGATACGGTTAGATCAGATGCAGAACGCTAACAGTCAGTCTCACACAGAGAGATACGGTTAGATCAGATGCAGAACGCTAACAGTCAGTCTCACACAGAGAGAGATACGGTTAGATCAGATGCAGAACGCTAACAGTCAGTCACACACACAGAGAGATACGGTTAGATCAGATGCAGAACGCTAACAGTCAGTCTCACACAGAGAGAGATACGGTTAGATCAGATGCAGAACGCTAACAGTCAGTCTCACACAGAGAGAGATATGGTTAGATCAGATGCAGAACGCTAACAGTCAGTCTCACACACAGAGAGATACGGTTAGATCAGATGCAGAACGCTAACAGTCAGTCTCACACACAGAGAGATACGGTTAGATCAGATGCAGAACGCTAACAGTCAGTCTCACACAGAGAGAGATACGGTTAGATCAGATGCAGAACGCTAACAGTCAGTCTCACACACAGAGAGATACGGTTAGATCAGATGCAGAACGCTAACAGTCAGTCTCACACACAGAGAGATACGGTTAGATCAGATGCAGAACGCTAACAGTCAGTCTCACACAGAGAGATACGGTTAGATCAGATGCAGAACGCTAACAGTCAGTCTCACACAGAGAGATACGGTTAGATCAGATGCAGAACGCTAACAGTCAGTCTCACACACAGAGAGATACGGTTAGATCAGATGCAGAACGCTAACAGTCAGTCTCACACAGAGAGATACGGTTAGATCAGATGCAGAACGCTAACAGTCAGTCTCACACAGAGAGAGATACGGTTAGATCAGATGCAGAACGCTAACAGTCAGTCTCACACAGAGAGAGATACGGTTAGATCAGATGCAGAACGCTAACAGTCAGTCACACACACAGAGAGATACGGTTAGATCAGATGCAGAACGCTAACAGTCAGTCTCACACAGAGAGAGATACGGTTAGATCAGATGCAGAACGCTAACAGTCAGTCTCACACAGAGAGAGATATGGTTAGATCAGATGCAGAACGCTAACAGTCAGTCTCACACACAGAGAGATACGGTTAGATCAGATGCAGAACGCTAACAGTCAGTCTCACACAGAGAGATACAGTTAGATCAGATGCAGAACGCTAACAGTCAGTCTCACACAGAGAGATACGGTTAGATCAGATGCAGAACGCTAACAGTCAGTCTCACACACAGAGAGATACGGTTAGATCAGATGCAGAACGCTAACAGTCAGTCTCACACAGAGAGATACGGTTAGATCAGCACAGATGCAGAGTTCTGCTAAACCAGGAAGTGTCATCACCTCTTTTGGAAAGTGACATGATGACATCAGAGGTCAGAGTTCCTCTCGGCTGTCGTTTATCTGCTCAGTAGAGAACATGATGTCTTGTCTGGGGGGATTTTGGGGATTTATTTCAACATTTGCAGTAATTAATGAATGGTTCTATTAAAAGTTTTCAAATTTCATGTTTTGAACTGATCATGGGTTGTGGCTCAGGTAAACCAGATATGCACAAATATATTTTTTAATATATGAACTAATAATCACCAATATAAATACTAGACAGTCAGGGAGAATCGAAAATTCCATAAATGTCATGGGGCCTATTGATTTTGTTATAATGTTTGAGTCACTCAGATAGCATAAGATCAAGACATAAGGCATGGCGAAATGTGTATAGTGGTAGGAAATTAGGTTTAAAACTGCAAATATTCTCTCAGCCACATGGCGAAATGTGTATAATTGCATGAAATTAGCTTTGAAACTGAAATGTTTCTCTCAGCCACATGGCAAAATGTGTAACTTTGCAGGAAATTAGCTTTAAAAGAGCCAAACTGTCTCTGCAACCTAGAGGGGGTTCTCTACAACCGGCCCTGGCATTGCGCTGTGCCCAGGGTGGCAGGAAGGGGATGTTAAAACACAGTGAACACTAAATAGTGCACCTGCAGTATCCACCATGTCTGCCGAGTCAACACATAGGAGTGCCACTTCAAAACATCCTAGTCCATAGATCCTGATTGGCATTACGTCAGGTTTGGCCCGTTGTCTGCTACCTGATTGGCATTACGTCAGGTTTGGCCCGTTGTCTGCTACCTGATTGGCATTACGTCAGGTTTGGCCCGTTGTCTGCTACCTGATTGGCATTACGTCAGGTTTGGCCCGTTGTCTGCTACCTGATTGGCATTACGTCAGGTTTGGCCCGTTGTCTGCTACCTGATTGGCATTACGTCAGGTTTGGCCCGTTGTCTGCTACCTGATTGGCATTACGTCAGGTTTGGCCCGTTGTCTGCTACCTGATTGGCATTACGTCAGGTTTGGCCCGTTGTCTGCTACCTGATTGGCATTACGTCAGGTTTGGCCCGTTGTCTGCTACCTGATTGGCATTACGTCAGGTTTGGCCCGTTGTCTGCTATTGTGGCTGTTTTGAAATGCCCTTAAAAAAAAATCTTTATCTGTATTTTCGCTTTAGAGGATTTTAGTTGTGAATCTCACGGGCTGGTTTTTTTTCCCCTCCTTAAATGACATTTTGCCTTTTAGCACGGTTGAATGTCAGCTTTGTTGATCGTCGTTTCACATTTCTCTATGACTCACCTGTGTGAGATGTCAGCTACTCCGTCTGTTGACACACTATAGTGATCTGTTGTAGCAGGTTCGATAGCATTAACCTCATGTCAGCCAGAGCACACACACACAAAATGGTTTCCGAGTGGCCACACCAACGGGTTCATGTTAGAATCCAGAACCTACAGCAACACCATTTGTGTTGTTTACTTCGAGAGAAACTCCACTAGTTTCAATTCAAGGTCAGTTTAAATGCCATGATTGTGAGAGAAGCCAAGCTAGCCAGCTGCAATGAATTGGTCCACAAGCTGGAGTTATATTGGGTCTCATCATTAGAGTTATATTGGGTCTCATCATTAGAGTTATATTGGGTCTCATCATTAGAGTTATATTTGGTCTCATCATTAGAGTTATATTGGGTATCATCATTAGAGTTATATTTGGTCTCATCATTAGAGTTATATTTGGTCTCATCATTAGAGTTATATTGGGTCTCATCATTGGAGTTATATTGGGTCTCATCATTAGAGTTATATTGGGTCTCATCATTAGAGTTATATTGGGTCTCATCATTAGAGTTATATTGGGTCTCATCATTAGAGTTATATTGGGTATCATCATTAGAGTTATATTTGGTCTCATCATTAGAGTTATATTGGGTCTCATCATTAGAGTTATATTGGGTCTCATCATTAGAGTTATATTGGGTCTCATCATTAGAGTTATATTGGGTCTCATCATTAGAGTTATATTGGGTCTCATCATTGGAGTTATATTGGGTCTCATCATTAGAGTTATATTGGGTCTCATCATTAGAGTTATATTTGGTCTCATCATTAGAGTTATATTGGGTCTCATCATTGGAGTTATATTGGGTCTCATCATTAGAGTTATATTGGGTCTCATCATTAGAGTTATATTGGGTCTCATCATTAGAGTTATATTGGGTCTCATCATTGGAGTTATATTGGGTCTCATCATTAGAGTTATATTGGGTCTCATCATTAGAGTTATATTTGGTCTCATCATTAGAGTTATATTGGGTCTCATCATTAGAGTTATATTGGGTCTCATCATTAGAGTTATATTGGGTCTCATCATTAGAGTTATATTGGGTCTCATCATTAGAGTTATATTGGGTCTCATCATTAGAGTTATATTGGGTCTCATCATTGGAGTTATATTGGGTCTCATCATTGGAGTTATATTGGGTCTCATCATTAGAGTTATATTGGGTCTCATCATTAGAGTTATATTGGGTCTCATCATTGGAGTTATATTGGGTCTCATCATTAGAGTTATATTGGGTCTCATCATTAGAGTTATATTTGGTCTCATCATTAGAGTTATATTGGGTCTCATCATTAGAGTTATATTGGGTCTCATCATTAGAGTTATATTGGGTCTCATCATTAGAGTTATATTGGGTCTCATCATTAGAGTTATATTGGGTCTCATCATTAGAGTTATATTGGGTCTCATCATTGGAGTTATATTGGGTCTCATCATTGGAGTTATATTGGGTCTCATCATTGGAGTTATATTGGGTCTCATCATTAGAGTTATATTGGGTCTCATCATTAGAGTTATATTGGGTCTCATCATTAGAGTTATATTGGGTATCATCATTAGAGTTATATTGGGTCTCATCATTAGAGTTATATTGGGTCTCATCATTAGAGTTATATTGGGTCTCATCATTAGAGTTATATTGGGTCTCATCATTAGAGTTATATTGGGTCTCATCATTAGAGTTATATTGGGTCTCATCATTGGAGTTATATTTGGTCTCATCATTAGAGTTATATTGGGTCTCATCATTAGAGTTATATTGGGTCTCATCATTAGAGTTATATTGGGTCTCATCATTAGAGTTATATTGGGTCTCATCATTAGAGTTATATTGGGTCTCATCATTAGAGTTATATTGGGTCTCATCATTAGAGTTATATTGGGTATCATCATTAGAGTTATATTGGGTCTCATCATTAGAGTTATATTGGGTCTCATCATTGGAGTTATATTTGGTCTCATCATTAGAGTTATATTGGGTCTCATCATTAGAGTTATATTGGGTCTCATCATTAGAGTTATATTGGGTCTCATCATTAGAGTTATATTGGGTCTCATCATTAGAGTTATATTGGGTCTCATCATTAGAGTTATATTGGGTCTCATCATTAGAGTTATATTTGGTCTCATCACTTCCATTGAAGCAACGTTGGTGGGTGCGGCATGGCTTATTCTCCCCTCACAGACATGAGGCTGGTTTTACTAGTGAAACTGGGGACTGTTTTAACCACTCTGGCTTTCTGGTGTTAGCCAAGGCCTGATAGAGGTACACCCTCTCCACTGGAGACCGTGTGTATACTACTGCAACTTACAGGATCCTGAGAGAGGTACACCCTCTCTACTGGAGACCGTGTTTATACTACTGCAACTTACAGGATCCTCCCATACACTCTGTACTGTGAATGTTCACGTTTCAGTTGATTTGTATAGCTCCAGAGGTACATCTAGTTTGCAGTAAATACAATACAAAACATTTACAGCAGTGGAGGCTGGTGGGAGGAGCTGTAGGAGGAGGGGCTCATTGTAATGTCTGGAATGGAATCAATAGAACCGTATCAGACATATGAAACCACATGTTTGACTCTGTTCCATTGATTCCATTCCAGCCATTACAATGAGCCTGTCCTCCTATAGCTCCTCCCACCAGCCTCCTCTGATTTACAGACCGTGTAAAACCAGTCTCGATACTATACATTTTGTCATTGACTCAACAGTGTAACATTGACTGGGCTATCAAATGAGAAGTACCTGAAAATCAGTGGAGGCTGCTGAGAGGAAGACAACTCATAATAATGTCTGGAACGGAGCAGATGGAATGGAATCAAACACATGGAAAACGTGTTGGATGTATTTGGTACCATTCCACCTATTCTGCTCCAGCCATTACCCCGAGCCTTTCTCCCCAATTAAGGTGCCAACAACCTCCTGTGGGTAAAAAGGCTAAAAGGTAGGCGTTGTTTCCCTTGTTCCTCAGTGCCCATATAGTCACCTACCAGACTGTCCAGCAGATGGCACTCCTGGCCTGTTATAGTGTTATACACTGACAAAACATTAAGGACACCTGCTCTTTCCATGACATAGACTATCCTCACTGCACTGGATGTGTGAGTTCTGCCTGGCTGGGAAGGAGAGAGAGAGAGGGAGGGAGAGAGAGAGAGAGGGGGAAGGACGGAGGGAGAGAGAGAGGGAGGAGGGAGGGAGGAGAGGGGGAAGGAGGGAGAGAGAGGGAAGGAGGAAGGGAGAGAGAGGGAAGGAGGAAGGGAGAGAGAGAGAGGGAGGGAGAGAGAAGAAGGGAGAGAGAGGGAAGGAGGAAGGGAGAGAGAGAGAGGGAGGGAGAGAGAGAGAGAGAGAGAGGGAAGGAGGAAGGGAGAGAGAGAGAGAGAGAGAGGGAGGGAAGGAAGGAGGTTTTGCTGGAACGTGTGCTGCTCTGCTCAGCACTAACCCCAATCCATTTCTCTGATACACCATTGGCACATGCTATCCTAATCTTCTTGATTGAGGAAACCAGGGGGAGGAGGGGACAGTGTAAAAAGGCAAGAATGGGGGAGAGATTAGAGAGAGACAGAGATAGAGACAGACAGGCAGGCTCAGCCTGTTGGGAAATGAAAAAGAGAGAGAGAGAGAGAGAGAGAGAGAGAGAGAGAGAGAGAGAGAGAGAGAGAGAGAGAGAGAGAGAGAGAGAGAGAGAGAGAGAGAGAGAGAGAGAGAGAGAGAGAGAGAGAGAGAGAGAGAGAGAGAGAGAGAGAGAGAGAGAGAGAGAGAGAGCCTGTCATTAGTCCTCCAACGTCGGTGAAAGATGACACCGTATGACTTGATTGATTCTCGCAGCGTCCGCTGGTCACATGACTCTATAGCTGTGTCTATCTCGCTGGCCTGGTCATCAACCAGCCTTTCCCCTGCGTGTCTGTCTGTCTGTCTGTCTGTGTAGTTTACCCTAGCGCTACAGCACCGTATAACCTAGCACAGAGTGGGCTGTTTTCTGTCAGTCTGTCTGTCTGTCTGTGTAGTTTACCCTAGCGCTACAGCACTGTGTAACCTAGCACAGAGTGGGCTGTCTGTCTGTCTGTCTGTCTGTCTGTCTGTCTGTCTGTGTAGTTTACCCTAGCGCTACAGCACCGTATAACCTAGCACAGAGTGGGCTGTTTTCTGTCTGTCTGTCTCTGTCTGTCTGTCTGTCTGTCTGTCTGTCTGTCTGTCTGTCTGTCTGTGTAGTTTACCCTAGCGCTACAGCACTGTGTAACCTAGCACAGAGTGGGCTGTCTGTCTGTCTGTCTGTCTGTGTAGTTTACCCTAGCGCTACAGCACCGTATAACCTAGCACAGAGTGGGCTGTTTTCTGTCTGTCTGTCTGTCTGTCTGTCTGTCTGTCTGTCTGTCTGTCTGTCTGTCTGTCTGTCTGTCTGTGTAGTTTACCCTAGCGCTACAGCACCATATAACCTAGCACAGAGTGGGCTGTTTTCTCGTTCGGAACATCCGTGGATGTCTGTGTGGGCCTAGCAGAGAGGCTGCCCCCTTGTGGGCCAGAAGGACATTACATTACAGACAGTGTGTTAGATAGAGACAGAGAGGCTGCCCCCTGGTGGCCCAGAAGGGCATTACATTACAGACAGTGTGTTAGATAGAGACAGAGAGGCTGCCCCCTGGTGGCCCAGAAGGGCATTACATTACAGACAGTGTGTTAGATAGAGACAGAGAGGCTGACCCCTGGTGGCCCAGAAGGGCATTACATTACAGACAGTGTGTTAGATAGAGACAGAGAGGCTGCCCCCTGGTGGCCCAGAAGGGCATTACATTACAGACAGTGTGTTAGATAGAGACAGAGAGGCTGACCCCTGGTGGCCCAGAAGGGCATTACATTACAGACAGTGTGTTAGATAGAGACAGAGAGGCTGACCCCTGGTGGCCCAGAAGGGCATTACATTACAGACAGTGTGTTAGATAGAGACAGAGAGGCTGCCCCCTGGTGGCCCAGAAGGGCATTACATTACAGACAGTGTGTTAGATAGAGACAGAGAGGCTGACCCCTGGTGGCCCAGAAGGACATTACATTACAGACTGTGTGTTAGATAGAGACAGAGAGGCTGCCCCCTTGTGGCCCAGAAGGACATTACATTACAGACAGTGTGTTACAGATGGAACCTCTGGTGGCTTGCCTGCTGGCTCTGTGTGAGATGTTGGTCGGGAGATGTCATGAATGATGCTAAATATACTATTTGAGTTGTTGGGACAGTTAAAATGTAACATACACTGATGTTTCTAGCTCTACATCATAAACTATTGTATTATGTATTATGTATGTTATGACATTTATGAATATCATTCAAATGTTTCATCCATCCAAAACTGTCCTTCCTGCATCCCATTTAAATTCCATATCTAATCATACGCCTCTGCTTGTCCCTGTCTCTGCCCCCACCGCACCCACACACACCTCCCTCCAGAACCATGGAGGAGCTGGACCTGAGTCTGAGTGATGCTCTGACGGACAGCGTCCCCCAGGAGGGTCCAGAGGGCCTGGTGGAGAGAGACTTTGTGGCCCAGCTGGAGTCTGAGGCCTTCGATGACCAGGTGGGCGAGACGGTGGGCAAGACAGGCTACATCCCCCTGCTGGACAATGATGGGACCAGGGCAGGTGAGCTGGCCGGAGGGCAAGGGGTCGGGGGGACGAGGGGATGGAGAGGGGGCATGAGGGAGGTCATTGAGGTCAGTCATTAATACCCTAATGGGACAAGAGAAGGGGATTGGTTTGGTTGGTTGGTTGATTGATGACAATGGGACATTTGAATGAACACCTGCCATGCTAACCAACTACTATTTTTTCATGTTGTGTGTCTGTCATTTTTGTAATGACTTGGTGCTGCCTATCTTGGCCAGGATGCTCTTGAAAAAGAGATTTCAAATCTCAATGAGCCCTTCCTGGTTAAATAAAGGTTAAATAAATAAAACTATAGAAGCTAATTAGCCTACAGTGAATAACTTAGAATTTATGCTCCTACGGGCTTCCAAGTGCACATCCTTCCTAGCCAGGGGACGTGCTCAGTGAAGGAGAGGTGGCTGAGGTCGTGGTGTATTGAGGTGTAAGACTCACGCTTTTCTCTCAGGATAATACTCTCCTCTCAGGGTAATGCTCTCCTCTCAGGTTAATGCTCTCCTCTCAGGGTAATGCTCTCCTCTCAGGGTAATGCTCCCCTCTCAGGAAAATTATTTCCTCTCAGAGTAATGCTCTCCTTTCAGGATAATTCTCTCCTCTCAGGATAATGCTCTCCTCTCAGGGTAATGCTCCCCTCTCAGGGTGATGCTCTCCTCTCAGGATGTTTGTGTGTAATGTTACGTAACCTTATGTAAGCATCTCCAGATAAGTGACTGATAATGCCATACAGCTGGACAAGGCCTGCCGTTTTGGATCTGACAGTGTCAGTCCAGCGGCTGTGGCCTGATTTTAGTGGAGTGTGTTTGTATTTGTGCGTGTGTGTGTCCAGCAGACTGTGCCTCAGCTTTGGGCCATGTCTATTGTCCAGACAATCTGTCCAGAGTTGCAGACTGTGTGTGTGTGCAGTTTTCCATGATGGTCAACTTCAGAAGTGCTGTGGGCAGTAATCATGCCATGTGCGTTAGTTCCTAGCTGACACCGGCCAGCAGCATACTGCCCTGCATCCCACTGCTGGCTTACCTCTGAAGCTAAGCAGGGTTGGTCCCGGTCGGTCCCTAGATGGGAGACCAGATGCTGCTGGAAGTGGTGTTGGAGGGCCAGTATGAGGCACTCTTTCCTCTGGTCTAAAAAAATATCCCAGGGCAGTGATTGGGGACATTGCCCTGTGTAGGGTGCTGTCTCTTAGATTAAACAGGTGTCCTGACTCTCTGTGGTCACTAAAGATCCCATGGCACTTGGGGGGTGTTAACCCCGGCGCCCTGGCTAAATTCCCAATCTGGCCCTCATACCATCATGGCCACCTAATCATCCCCAGTTTACAATTCGCTCATTCATCCCTCTCCTCTCCCCTGTAATTATTTCCCAGGTTGTTGCTGTAAATGACAATGTTTTTTCAGTCAGTTTACCTGGTAAAATAAACATACTGACACGCCTTGTTGGGGTGTATGTGTGTGTCCAAGCAGAAAGCTAATAGGTAGTTGGCCTAATGTGTGTGTGTGTGTGTGTGTGTGTGTGTGTGTGTGTGTGTGTGTGTGTGTGTGTGTGTGTGTGTGTGTGTGTGTGTGTGTGAACAGATGCCAACCCTGTGTTGGAGAATGGCGAGCAGAACGCCCAAGGGGCACAAAAACCTGATAAGAGTTAATTCCCAGAATTCTTCTGTCCTTGGCGACTCTGAAAGTACCACCTGACCGTCCTCACTTCCCTCCATCCTCTTTTACTTCCTGTGTCCTCGTCCTTCGCTTCTCGTATTTCACTTATTTCTCCTTTTGAGTGTTTTGAGTGTTTTGTGTGTGTGTGGGTGTGTGTGTGGGTTTGCTCTTTTCATCATTTTATAGTCAACCAAGGACTTTCAGGTCAGGATGTGAAGTTAGTTATATGTTGGTTGGCCTTTTTGAGGTTCATCGACATCCTGTGATGCTCACATAAGAGCACAAGGCCTTTAATTTGTCTTTAATTTCCTCTCTACTGTTTATAGAGAAACATCTTTACCTTGTCCTGTCTCTGAGGATGTCCACAGTGAACCAATAGAATCGTCTGGATTCTTATTGATGCTTTGTGTATAAGAACCTTGAAGTGAATAAACAGTCTGTTTCTGTGAACATTCACGTTACACTTTCTGAAGGGCTGCCATGGATCGTTTCAGTTTCTGTAGGGCTGCCGTGGATCGTTTCACTTTCTGAAGGGCTGCCGTGGATCGTTTCAGGTTCTGTAGGGCTGCCGTGGATCGCTTCAGTTTCTGAAGGGCTGCCATGGATCGTTTCAGTTTCTGAAGGGCTGCCATGGATCGTTTCAGGTTCTGTAGGGCTGCCATGGATCGTTTCAGGTTCTGTAGGGCTGCCGTGGATCGCTTCAGTTTCTGAAGGTCTGCCGTGGATCGTTTCAGTTTCTGAAGGTCTGCCGTGGATCGTTTCAGTTTCTGAAGGTCTGCCGTGGATCGTTTCAGTTTCTGAAGGTCTGCCATGGATCGTTTCAGGTTCTGTAGGGCTGCCGTGGATCGTTTCAGTTTCTGAAGGTCTGCCGTGGATCGCTTCAGTTTCTGAAGGGCTGCCGTGGATCGTTTCAAGTTCTGTAGGGCTGCCGTGGATCATTTCAGTTTCTGAAGGGCTGCCGTGGATCGTTTCAAGTTCTGAAGGTCTGCCGTGGATCGTTTCAGTTTCTGTAGGGCTGCCGTGGATCGTTTCAAGTTCTGTAGGGCTGCCGTGGATCGTTTCAGGTTCTGTAGGGCTGCCGTGGATCGCTTCAGTTTCTGAAGGGCTGCCATGGATCGTTTCAGTTTCTGAAGGGCTGCCATGGATCGTTTCAGGTTCTGTAGGGCTGCCATGGATCGTTTCAGGTTCTGTAGGGCTGCCGTGGATCGCTTCAGTTTCTGAAGGTCTGCCGTGGATCGTTTCAGTTTCTGAAGGTCTGCCGTGGATCGTTTCAGTTTCTGAAGGTCTGCCGTGGATCGTTTCAGTTTCTGAAGGTCTGCCGTGGATCGTTTCAGTTTCTGAAGGTCTGCCATGGATCGTTTCAGGTTCTGTAGGGCTGCCGTGGATCGTTTCAGTTTCTGAAGGTCTGCCGTGGATCGCTTCAGTTTCTGAAGGGCTGCCGTGGATCGTTTCAAGTTCTGTAGGGCTGCCGTGGATCATTTCAGTTTCTGAAGGGCTGCCGTGGATCGTTTCAAGTTCTGAAGGTCTGCCGTGGATCGTTTCAGTTTCTGTAGGGCTGCCGTGGATCGTTTCAAGTTCTGTAGGGCTGCCGTGGATCGTTTCAGTTTCTGTAGGGCTGCCGTGGATCGTTTCAGTTTCTGAAGGTCTGCCGTGGATCGCTTCAGTTTCTGAAGGGCTGCCGTGGATCGTTTCAAGTTCTGTAGGGCTGCCGTGGATCATTTCAGTTTCTGAAGGGCTGCCGTGGATCGTTTCAAGTTCTGAAGGTCTGCCGTGGATCGTTTCAGTTTCTGAAGGTCTGCCGTGGATCGTTTCAGTTTCTGAAGGTCTGCCGTGGATCGTTTTAGGTTCTGAAGGGCTGGCGTGGATCGTTTTAGGTTCTGAAGGGCTGGCGTGGATCGTTTCAGGTTCTGAAGGTCTGCCGTGGATCGCTTCAGTTTCTGAAGGGCTGCCGTGGATCGTTTCAAGTTCTGTAGGGCTGCCGTGGATCGTTTCAGGTTCTGAAGGGCTGCCGTGGATCGTTTTAGGTTCTGAAGGGCTGGCGTGGATCGTTTCAGGTTCTGAAGGTCTGCCGTGGATCGTTCCAGGTTCTGAAGGGCTGGCGTGGATCGTTTCAGGTTCTGAAGGTCTGCCGTGGATCGTTTCAGGTTCTGAAGGGCTGGCGTGGATCGTTTCAGGTTCTGAAGGTCTGCCGTGGATCGTTCCAGGTTCTGAAGGTCTGCCGTGGATCGTTTCAGTGTCTGAAGGGCTGCCGTGGATCGTTTCAAGTTCTGAAGGTCTGCCGTGGATCGTTTCAGGTTCTGAAGGGCTGGCGTGGATCGTTTCAGGTTCTGAAGGGCTGGCGTGGATCGTTCCAGGTTCTGAAGGGCTGCCGTGGATCGTTTCAGGTTCTGAAGGTCTGCCGTGGATCGTTCCAGTTTCTGAAGGTCTGCCGTGGATCGTTCCAGTTTCTGAAGGTCTGCCGTGGATCGTTCCAGTTTCTGAAGGTCTGCCGTGGATCGTTCCAGGTTCTGAAGGGCTGTCTCCGCTCTCTAATCCATTTGTAGTCCCAGTTGAATTCAATTGACCAGCTTTGAGCTTTCCTTCTGAAATGGGGTTCTGTGTGAATAGATCAGTAGTCCTTTACTAGTGTATTCTTATAATCTGATGGAAGCTTCATTAGTGTCTGATCCTCCTTCTCCTCTGAGGTAATTAACCAACTGGAGGGAGACTAACGCTGCCTCTGTATTCTCCTATTGAGCAGCCCTTCTAATTACCCACTAACCTGCGCTGTAGGTCTGCAGATATTTCATACATTTCAACAGTGTAAGGGGAATTCCACTTCCTGTCAGTTGTTTCCCCAAATACTTTTTTTTATGTGGAGGCCACGATTTAGCAGTGACTGTGCGCCGCTGCTAAATGCATATAGGGGAAACACTGGTGTGTGTTTTGTACAGTTGTTTTCTTTCTTTGTCTTCAGATTTCTTTGCTTCCATTTTATCATTCTAATTCCTTTGCCATTCTGAGAATTCCAATCCACTTCACATTCTCCTTTCTTGAACTACTGACCAAGATGAGGAAATGCTTAGTCTGATGCACCCAAACCTTTTTGCTCTTCTACACCAACATACTTACCACAGAAATACAGTACAACTCTCTCTCCCTTCAGCCCAGGTTGAGCTGTATAAGAGTATAGAGCTTGTGGCCAGTGGAACATCACATTTTTGACTGCACTGGGACTTTAAAGTGGCAATCAGCAGTAGAAACAATAACTAAGCATCCTCGCCAGTGGTGTAAAGTACTTAAGTAAACATACTTTAAAGTACTATTAAGTCGTTTTTGGGGGGGTATCTGTACTTTACTTTATTTATATTTCTGACAACTTTTACTCCACTACAATCTTAAAGAAAATAGTGTACTTTTTACTCCATACATTTTCAGGAAAATGGTCAAATTCGCGCACTTATCAAGAGAACATTCCTGGTCATCTCTACTGCCTCTGATCTGGTGGACTCACTAAACAGAGAACATCCCTGGTCATCCCTACTGCCTCTGATCTGGTGGACTCACTAAACAGAGAACATCCCTGGTCATCTCTACTGCCTCTGTTCTGACGGACTCACTAAACAGAGAACATCCCTGGTCATCTCTACTGCCTCTGATCTGGAGGACTCACTAAACAGAGAACATCCCTGGTCATCTCTACTGCCTCTGTTCTGACGGACTCACTAAACACACATGATTCGTTTGTAAATGATGTCTGAGTGTTGGAGTGTGACCCTGGCTATCAGTAATGATGTCTGAGTGTTGGAGTGTGCCCCTGGCTATCTGTAATGATGTCTGAGTGTTGGAGTGTACCCCTGGCTATCTGTAATAATGTCTGAGTGTTGGAGTGTGCCCCTGGCTATCTGTAATAATGTCTGAGTGTTGGAGTGTTCCCCTGGCTATCAGTAATGATGTCTGAGTGTTGGAGTGTTCCCCTGGCTATCTGTAATGATGTCTGAGTGTTGGAGTGTTCCCCTGGCTATCAGTAATGATGTCTGAGTGTTGGAGTGTTCCCCTGGCTATCAGTAATGATGTCTGAGTGTTGGAGTGTTCCCCTGGCTATCTGTAATGATGTCTGAGTGTTGGAGTGTTCCCCTGGCTATCTGTAATGATGTCTGAGTGTTGGAGTGTTCCCCTGGCTATCTGTAAATGATGTCTGAGTGTTGGAGTGTTCCCCTGGCTATCTGTAATGATGTCTGAGTGTTGGAGTGTGCCCCTGGCTATCTGTAATGATGTCTGAGTGTTGGAGTGTTCCCCTGGCTATCTGTAATGATGTCTGAGTGTTGGAGTGTTCCCCTGGCTATCTGTAATGATGTCTGAGTGTTGGAGTGTTCCCCTGGCTCTCTGTAAATGATGTGTGAGTGTTGGAGTGTTCCCCTGGCTCTCTGTAAATGATGTGTGAGTGTTGGAGTGTTCCCCTGGCTCTCTGTAAATGATGTGTGAGTGTTGGAGTGTTCCCCTGGCTATCTGTAATGATGTCTGAGTGTTGGAGTGTTCCCCTGGCTATCTGTAATGATGTCTGAGTGTTGGAGTGTTCCCCTGGCTCTCTGTAAATGATGTGTGAGTGTTGGAGTGTTCCCCTGGCTCTCTGTAAATGATGTGTGAGTGTTGGAGTGTTCCCCTGGCTCTCTGTAAATGATGTGTGAGTGTTGGAGTGTTCCCCTGGCTCTCTGTAAATGATGTGTGAGTGTTGGAGTGTTCCCCTGGCTCTCTGTAAATGATGTCTGAGTGTTGGAGTGTGCCCCTGGCTATCTGTAAATGATGTCTGAGTGTTGGAGTGTGCCCCTGGCTCTCCATGTATAAATTTAAAAAAGAAAATGGTGCTGTCTGGTTTGCTTAATATAAGACATTTTAAGTTATTAATACTTTTTGAGCAATTACATTTACTTTCAAACTTAAGAATATTTAAAACCAAATACTTGTTACTTTTACTCAAGTAGTATTTTACTGCCTGACTGTAACTTTTACTTGAGTCATTTTAAGGTACCTTTACTTTTTCTCAAGTATGACAATTGGGTAATTTTTCCACCACTGCTGCTCGCCGCCCCTGTTTCAGTAAAAAGCTGAGGGATGTAGCTGCAAGGACTGACCATCCATGATATCAACATGATAGTTTTGACCATGTTTTGAGGCTAAACAGTGTTTGTTTACATTTACTTTGTTTAAAAACATTGGAGTTAAACAAGTTTATATTTTGGGTTCTGATGGGGTATGACAGTTGAACTAAGCTTTATGAGATATATTCTTCAAGACTCAATGGGTACTAATCATTAATTTATAAATCTGAAAATGAATGTAGCAACTGCTGATTGCCCATTTAATTATATTTAACAAGTGTATTTATATGTAGATCAGAGGAGAGGAGAGGAGATATACAGTGCCTTGCAAAAATATTCACCCCCTTGGCGTTTTTCCTATTTTGTTGCATTACAACCTAGAATTTAAATAGATTTTTATTTGGATTTCATGTAATGGACATACACAAACCAATCCAAATTGGTGAAGTGAAATTTTAAAAATAACTAAAATAACAACAAACGAAATAATTCTTAACAATAAAAACTGAAAATTGGTGCGTGCATATGTATTCACACCCTTTGCTATGAAGCACCTAAATAACATCTGGTGCAACCAATTACCTTCAGAAGTCACATAATTAGTTAAATAAAGTCCACCTGTGTGCAATCCAAGTGTCACATGATCTGTCACATGATCTCAGTATATATACACCTGTTCTGAAAGGCCCCAGTCTGCAACACCACTAAGCAAGGGGCACCACCAAGCAGGCAGCACTATGAAGACCAAGGAGCTCTCCAAACAGGTCAGGGACAGAGTTGTGGAGAAGTACAGATCAGGGTTGGGTTCTAAAAAAATATCAGAAACTTTGAACATCCCACGGAGCACCATTAAATCCATCATTAAAAAATTGAAAGAATATGGCACCACAACAAACCTGCCAAGAGAGGGCCGCTCACCAAAACTCACGGACCAGGCAAGGAGGGCATTAATCAGAGAGGCAACAAAGAGACCAAAGATAACCCTGAAGGAGCTGCAAAGCTCCACAGCGGAGATTGGAGTATCTGTCCATAGGACCACTTTAAGCCGTACACTCCACAGAGCTGGGCTTTACCGAAGTGGCCATAAAAAAAGTAATTGCTTAAAGTAAAAATAAGCATACACGTTTGGTGTTACCAAAAGGCATGTGGGAGAATCCCCAAACATATGGAAGAAGGTACTCTGGTCAGATGAGACTAAAATTGAGCTTTTTGGCCATCAAGGAAAACAATATGTCTGGCACAAACCCAACACCTCTCATCACCCCGAGAACATCATCCCCACAGTGAAGCATGGTGGGGTGTTTTTCATCGGCAGGGACTGGGAAACTGGTCAGAATTGAAGGAATGATGGATGGTGCTAAACACAGGGAAATTCTTGAGGGAAACCGGTTTGTCTTCCAGAGATTGGAGACTGGGACAGAGGTTCACCTTCCAGCAGGACAATGACCCTAAGCATACTGCTAAAGCAACACTCGAGTGGTTTAAAGGGAAACATTTAAATGTCTTGGAATGGCCTGGTCAAAGCCCAGACCTCAATCCAATTGAGAATCTGTGGTATGACTTAAAGATTGCTGTACACCAGCGGAACCCATCCAACTTGAAGGAGCTGGAGCAGTTTTGCCTTGAAGAATGGGAAAAAATCCCATTGGCTAGATGTGCCAAGCTTATAGAGACATACCCCAAGAGACTTGCAGCTGTAATTGCTGCAAAAGGTGGCTCTACAAAGTATTGACTTTGGGGGGGGTTTATAGTTATGCACGCTGTGTAAATCAAATGATACAAACCCCCCCCAAAAAAAATCTATTTTAATTCCAGGTTGTAAGGCAATAAAATAGGAAAAATGCCAAGGGGGTGAATACTTTCGCAAGGCACTGTAAGTAGTAACTAGGTCAGAGAATTAGGAACGTAGAGACAGAGGCCCCAGGAACCCTAAGCTTGAGAGCCATGAGGAGTGTGTTTGTGTCTGTGGTTATTCATACGTATACACCTGCGTGTATATCTGCAGCATGATGCCGCTGGCTGCGATGCATGTATGTTACTGCATAGTGAGAAGGCTGAGGAGGTGATGGTCTGGAGTTGACAGATCTGGTACGGGGGAGGGGATCTGTTGGAGTTGACAGATCTGGTACGGGGGAGGGGATCTGTTGGAGTTGACAGATCTGGTACGGGGGAGGGGATCTGTTGGAGTTGACAGATCTGGTACGGGGGAGGGGATCTGTTGGAGTTGACAGATCTGGTACGGGGGAGGGGATCTGTTGGAGTTGACAGATCTGGTTCTGGGGAGGGGATCTGTTGGAGTTGACAGATCTGGTTCTGGGGAGGGGATCTGTTGGAGTTGACAGATCTGGTACGGGGGAGGGGATCTGTTGGAGTTGACAGATCTGGTTCTGGGGAGGGGATCTGTTGGAGTTGACAGATTTGGTACGGGGGAGGGGATGGTCTGGAGTTGACAGTTATGGTCCTGGGGAGGGGATCTGTTGGAGTTGACAGATTTGGTTCTGGGGAGGGGATGGGTTGGAGTTGACAGATCTGGTTCTGGGGAGGTGATGGGTTGGAGTTGACAGATCTGGTTCTGGGGAGGGGATGGTCTGGAGGTGACAGATCTGGTCCGGTTGGGATTGCTTTACTAACCAGCACTCTTGTTCTCTTCCCCATTGCCCTCTTACCCACCATGCACCATGTTCCCCTACTCCTAATCATACTCACTCACATACTCTCCTTCCATTTCTTTTGAATCATTCCTCCATCTCTCCATCTCTCTCTGTCTCATTCCATCATCCCTCCATCTCTCTGTCACTCTCTTTGTCTGACTGTCACTCTCTCTGTCTGTCTTTCTGTCTGTCTGTCTCTTTCGCTCTCGTCCTCTTTTTCTTAATTCCTTCATTTCTTCATCCTCGACTTTTTATTCCTTTTTTCCCTCTGCTCTCCTCTCTCCTCCCTTCTCTCCTCTCTTCTCTCTTTGCTCTTCTCTTTTTTCTCCTCTTCTCCTTTCTCTCCTCTCCTCTCTGCTCTGCTCTCTTTGCTCTTCTCTCCTCTCTTCTCCCTTCTCTCCTCTGCTCTCCTCTCTCCTCTCTTCTCTCCTCTCCTCTGTCCTCTCTTCTCTCCTCTCTTCTCCCTTCTCTCTGCTCTCCTCTCTCCTCTCTGCTCTCCTCTCCTCTGTCCTCTTCTCTCCTCTCTCCTCTCTCCTCTCCTCTCTTCTCCCTTCTCTCCGCTCTCCTCTCTCCTCTCTCCTCTCGCTCTTCTCTCCTCTCTCCTCTCCTCTCTCTGCTCTCCTCTCCTCGCTCCTCACTCCTCACTCCTCTCTGCTCTCTCTTCTCTCCTCTCTGCTCTCCTCTTCTCTCTCCTCTCCTCTCTCCTCACTCCCCTCCCCTCTGCTCTTCTCTCTCCTCTCTTGTCTCCTCTCCTCTCTGCTCTCCTCTCCTCTCTCCGCTCTGCTCTCTTCTTCTCGCTCCTCTCCTCTCTCCTCTCTGCTCTCTGCTCTCCTCTCTGCTCTCCTCTCTCCTCTCTGCTCTCTGCTCTCCTCTCTCCTCGCTTCTCTCACTCACTCTCTCTCCTCTCTTGTCTTTCCTCAACCCATGCTACAGAGAATTAGATGAATCCGCCTCCCCAGTGTCAGCTGTTCTTCTGCTTCTCTGCACCTCTCCTCCCCCCCCAGTACCATCTCTAACCACCACTACCACTGCCAAATGTCCTTCAGCCTGGAGGCCCCTGTAGGAAACCCTGTGGACTCTCTCCTGGCTCCCACCACCCCTCCATAAAAATATGGGTTAGGGTGCTCCACTGTCGCCAGCATAAGTCCTCTCCCTCCAGCTCTGACTGGGTTACTGAGCCTAGAGGACTAAAGGATTAGAAAGATGCCTCGACCCACACAGATGAACAGACACACAATCACTATGCAGATATATATGTGTACTGACAGAGTAACATCAGATATACATGTGTACTGACAGAGTAACATCAGATATATATGTGTACTGACAGAGTAACATCAGATATACATGTGTACTGACAGAGTAACATCAGATATATATGTGTACTGACAGAGTAACATCAGATATATATGTGTACTGACAGAGTAACATCAGATATACATGTGTACTGACAGAGTAACATCAGACATACACTACCATTGAAAAGTGTGGGGTCACTTAGAAATGTCCTTGTTTTTGAAAGAAAACCTTTTTTTGTCCCTTAAAATAACATCAAATTGATCAGAAATACAGTGCAGACATTGTTAATGTTGTAAATGACTATTGTAGCTGGAAACGGCTGATTTTTTAATGGAATATCTACATAGGCGTACAGAGGCTGGAAATGGCTGATTTTTAATGGAATATCTACATAGGCGTACAGAGGCCCATTATCAGCCACCATCACTCCTGTGTTCTGAGTGCTATCACACACACACCTGTCTGTCCTTTTCTGATGTCTGATACGCACGTGTTGTTCCTGGAAATGGTGCATATTGTTAGTAGCTGTGATATTTTACCACATGGACACGCCATGGTTCTTCTTAGACACACATACTCTTTTTATTTATTAATGAACATAGTTTACATACTCACCCTTCCACAAAGTTACTTGATCCAATTTATGTCCAATAGTGTAGCCTCTCTCTCTCGCTCTCATTCCCTCTCTCTCTCATTCCCCCTCTCGCTCTCTAATTCCCTCTCTTTCTCTCTCTCTCTCATTCCATCTCTTTCTCTCTCTCTCTCTCTCTAATTCCCTCTCTTTCTCTCTCTCTCTCATTCCATCTCTTTCTCTCTCTCTTTCTCTCTCATTCCCTCTCTTTCTTTCTCTCTCTCTCTTTCTCGCTCTTTCTCTCTCTCTCTCTCTTTCTCTCATTCCCTCTCTTTCTCTCTCTCTCTTTCTCTCTCATTCCCTCTCTTTCTCTCTCTCTCTCTTTCTCTCATTCCCTCTCTTTCTCTCTCTCTCTCTTTCTCTCATTCCCTCTTTCTCTCTCTCTCTCTTTCTCTCATTCCCTCTCTTTCTCTCTCTCTCTCTATCTCTCTTTCTCTCTCTCTCTCTATCTCTCTTTCTCTCTCTCTCTCATTCCCTCTCTTTCTCTCTCTCTCTCTTTCTCTCATTCCCTCTCTTTCTCTCTCTCTCTCTTTCTCTCATTCCCTCTCTTTCTCTCTCTCTCTATCTCTCTTTCTCTCTCTCTCTCTCTATCTCTCTTTCTCTCTCTCTCTCATTCCCTCTCTTTCTCTCTCTCTCTCTTTCTCTCATTCCCTCTCTTTCTCTCTCTCTATCTCTCTTTCTCTCTCTCTCTCATTCCCTCTCTGTCTCTTGTCTCACCAACATCCTTGGTATTATGCTTCAGTGGACAAGTTAATCTCCACACACACACAGGACCACTGCCAGCCTCTCCTCCCGGCAGCACCTTGTTTCTCACTGAGCTACCGCTGCCAGCCTGTTCTCCTAACACCAAACTCACACTGCTTCTAGCTGTCCTTGTAATAACTCTGTTTATCAACCACTGGCATCGTTTCTAACATACTGATTTTTAACACAAGTGACACTTTCAGACTTTCTCATGTTTCTGTCTTTTATTTCATTTTAATAAAGTAAATAAATGTAAAATAAACGATGACTAAACTACAGACTTTACCAAACTACAGTATGTTTCTGTATGCTGCTGTCAGACAGCCTGGGTAACATTTCACTTCTTGTACTCCGTTTCATAGGCCAAAGAGACTGGCCTTTCGGTAATCTCAAAGTTCAATATGCAGCTCGATTTTGTGCCCGATTACTGATTGGTTGTTAAAACATAACATTTTAGCATAACAAGGAGTTGTATCGAGACTAGCTCTCAGACGGTCGTCATTGTCACGTTCCTGACCTGTTTTCCTTGTTTTTGTATGTGTTTAGTTGGTCAGGGCGTGAGTTGGGGTGGGCATTCTATGTTATGTGTTTCTATGTTGGGTTAAATGTGTTGCCTGATATGGTTCTCAATTAGGGGCAGGTGTTTGACGTTTCCTCTGATTGAGAACCATATTAAGGTAGGCTGTTCTCACTGTTTGTTTGTGGGTGATTGTTCCTGTGTCTGTGTCTGTCGCACCACACGGGACTGTTTCGTTTTCGTTCGTTTGGTTAGTCTGTTCCTGTTCGTGCGTTCTTCGTGTTAATTTGTAAGTTCTCATGTTCAGGTCTGTCTACGTCGTTTTGTTGTTTTGTAATCTTTCAAGTGTTTTTTTCGTGTTCGTCTTTGCTTTAATAAATCTTCATTATGTCTTCATACAACGCTGCGTTTTGGTCCGATCCCTACTCCTCCTCTTCAGACGAAGAGGAGGAGAGAAACCGTTACAGTCATCTTGATTTCGGACTACTCTTCGTTGATATCAAGCCTCCTGTTCCTCCACTGCTACACATCTGTGTACTGCACTCTTTTTATAGACTATCTGTCTGTCTGTCTGTCTCAGTTTGTCTGTCTGTCTTAGTCTGTCTGTCTTAGTTTGTCCGTCCGTCTGTCTTAGTTTGTCCGTCCGTCTGTCTGTCTCAGTTTGTCTGTCTGTCTTAGTCTGTCTGTCTTAGTTTGTCCGTCCGTCTGTCTTAGTTTGTCCGTCCGTCTGTCTGTCTCAGTTTGTCTGTCTGTCTTAGTCTGTCTGTCTTAGTTTGTCCGTCTGTCTGTCTTAATTTGTCTGTCTTAGTTTGTCCGTCTGTCTGTCGGTCTAATAAAGTCTTTCAAACAGATAACCTGCATTGGATTTCTCTTTCTTGACCAATGTTCCTCAAATTAACCTCTTGTTGATTCTGTGAATGTTGCTTTTTGCTTTTCAATGTTTGTTGGTTCTCTCTTATCTCCTATTCAAATTATACAGTTGAAGTCAGAAGTTTACATACACTTAGGTTGGAGTCATTAAAACTCATTTTTCAACCACTCCACAAATTTCTTGTTAACAAACTATAGTTTTGGTAAGTCGGTTAGGACATCTACTTTGTGCATGAAACAAGTAATTTTTACAACAATTGTTTACATACAGATTATTTCACTTAAAATTCACTGTATCACAATTCCAGTGGGTGAGAAGTTTACATACACTAAGTTGATTGTTCCTTTAAACAGCTTGGAAAATTCCAGAAAATTATGACATGGCTTTAGAAGGTTCTGATAGGCTAATTGGCATCATTTGAGTCAATTGGAGGTGTACCTGTGGATGTATTTCAAGGCCTACCTTCAAACACAGTGCCTCTTTGCTTGACATCATGGGGAAATCAAGAGAAATCAGCCAAGACCTCAGAAAAAAAATTGTAGACCTCCACAAGTCTGGTTCATCCTTGGGAGCAATTTCCAAACACCTGAAGGTACCACGTTCATCTGTACAAACAATAGTACGCAGGTATAAACACCATGGGACCACGCAGCTGTCATACCGCTCAGGAAGGAGACACGTTGTGCGAAAAGTGCAAATCAATCCCAGAACAACAGCAAAGGACCTTGTGAAGATGCTGGAGGAAACGGGTACAAAAGTATCTATATCCACAGTAAAACGAGCCCTGTATCGACATAACCTGAAAGGCCGCTCAGCAAGGAAGAAACCCCTGCTCCAAAACCGCCATAAAAAAGCCAGACTACTGTTTGCAACTGCACATGGGGACAAAGATGGTACTTTTTGGAGAAATGTCCTCTGATCTGATGAAACAAAAAATAGAACTGTTTGGCCATAATGACCATCGTTATGTTTGGAGGAAAAAGGGGGAGGCTTGCAAGCCGAAGAACACCATCCCAAACGAGTAGCATGGAGGTGGCAGCATCATGTTGTGGGGGTGCTTTGCTGCAGGAGTGACTGCTGCACTTCACAAAATAGATGGCATCATGACGAAGGAAAATTATGTGGATATATTGAAACAACATCTCAGGACATCAGTCAGGAAGTTAAAGCTTGGTCGCAAATGGGTCTTCCAAATGGACAATGACCCCAAGCATACTTCCAAAGTTGTGGCAAAATGGCTTAACGACAACAAAGTCAAGGTATTGGAGTGGCCATCACAAAGCCCTGATCTCAATCCCATAGAAAATTTGTGGGCAGAACTGAAAAAGTATGCGCAAGCAAGGAGGCCTACAAACCTGACTCAGTTACACCAGCTCTGTCAGGAGGAATGGGCCAAAATTCACCCACTTATTGTGGGAAGCTTGTGGATGGCTACCCGAAACGTTTGACCCAAGTTAAACAATTTAAAGGAATGGCTACCAAATACTAATTGAGTGTATGTAAACTTCTGACCCACTGGGAATGTGATGAAAGAAATAAAAGCTGAAATAAATCATTCTCTCTACTATTATTCTGACATTTCACATTCTTAAAATCAAGTGGTGATCCTAACTGACCTAAGACAGGGAATTTTTACCAGGATTAAATGTCAGGAATTGTGAAAAACTGAGTTTAAATGTATTTGGCTAAGGTGTATGTAAACTTCCGACGTCAACTGTATCATGAAATGCAGGGGCGTGGAACATGTGTAGAGATGAGTAGGCAGTCGCAGGTTTAGAACGACTGAATTTATTAAAGCACTATACTCAGGAAATTCTCAGGTTAACAAGTAACATTTACAATGACCGACAAAGACAAATGACAGAGGGAGTATATATACAGTGACAGACTGGGGATTGGAACCAGGTGTGTGTAATGATGACGAGACAAGTCACGGGGTTGATGAGTGAAGGGCGTTTGCCAGCAGCAGGTTCGGCAGCAGCTAGGCCGGCGACGCCGAACGCCTGAGCTGGACAGGAGGGGGAGACAAAGCGAAGGCTGGTGTGACTGGGGACAGGGGGGACATGCCCCACTACATTCTGAAATGTGGTGGGGCACATTTTTGTCCCCATCCAGTATTATCAGTGGTATGTGATACACAACAAGGTAACGGTGTGCTTTAGGACCCTGCGGACGTCTCCGAGCGGTTGGGTAGGCTGTTTGGAATGTTATGTCCCCCCCCACTTCTATGACCAAAGTTGAAATGTTAATTCACTCAACCTAATACTCTTTTTGTCCTTTTATTGAAAGATGAGAGAGTGGTAACAGTAGAAATGCCTCTGTTTCAGAAGCCTGGTGGTGGCTGGAACTGCTTCTCTGATTACATAACAGGGCTTTTTAGCTTTTCTTTTGTAGAGGTCAGAGAATTAACGGTAACGGACCTACGTCTTAACCTTCCATGTTTTGTCTCGTTCACAAACAGCACTTTGATTAAAAGCATTAGCTTATTGAAATGGGGAATAGTTTTAACTGCAATTAAGTACTCTGCTTGAGGAATAATGTTTCTGAAGATGAATGTTTCCTCGATTTATTAATGAGGGCAGGACACTTGATCATTAATCAAGGTCGTTTAGAAACAGAAGAGGGACGGGAGACCGATATAGGAAAATAGTGATTACCACAAAAACTCACTTGGCTTTCCTACTGATACAGTACAGGGAACTGTTTTAATGTACTTGTCTAACAGCCTTTGTACACTTAGAAGAGCTGTACCCTTCTTTTTTTCATTTAACTTTACTCACACCTAGGGCCTCCCGAGTGGCGCGGTGGTCTAAGGCACTGCATCTCAGTGCTAGCTGTGCCACTAGAGATCCTGGTTCGAGTCCAGGCTCTGTTGCAGTCGGCCGCGACCGGGAGACCCATGGGGCGGCGCACAATTGGCCCACCGTCGTCCTGGTTAGGGGAGTGTTTGGCCAGGCAGAGATGTCCTTGTCCCATCGCACGCTAAGGACTCCTGTGGTGGGCCGGGCGCAGTGCATGCTGACACGGTCGCCAGGTGCGCAGTGTTTCCTCCCGACACATTGGTGCGGCTGGCTTCCGGGTTAAGCGGGCATTGTGTCAAGAAGCAGTGAGACTTGGTTGGGTTGTGTTCTCGAGGACACATGGCTCTCGACCTTCGCCTCTCCCGAGTCCATACGGGAATTGCAGCGATGAGACAAGACTGTAACTACCAATTGGAAACCACGAAATTGGGGTGAAAAAGGGGTCAAATTAAAAGGTTAGACCTGTTCTTACCCTCTCCTCGCCTCTCATGAGACTGGAGTTCTATGAGACTGGAGTTCTCTCATGTTCTCTGCTGAGCAAAGCAGGGCGCCTGGCTAGCGCTGCTATGTGGCCTCTTGGCCGGCTTCTCTCTGTCTCCACTCCGGGGGGAGATCTCTAGTTCCAGCTATATGGGACAGGCTGCCCTACTTACAGCTGGGGGCTGCAGCAGCGGCTGGATGGCCTCACAGCAGATGTGCTTAATGAGGAGGGACGGTCCTCCTCGGCCTCCCTGCTCCACTATCCTCTGCACTGCCTGCTGTACCTCCCTGCTCCACTATCCTCTGCACTGCCTGCTGTACCTCCCTGCTCCACTATCCTCTGCACTGCCTGCTGTACCTCCCTGCTCCGCTATCCTCTCTGCTGCCTGCTGTACCTCCCTGCTCCGCTATCCTCTCCACTGCCTGCTCAGCCTCCCTGCTCCACTATCCTCTCTGCTGCCTGCTGTACCTCCCTGCTCCACTATCCTCTGCACTGCCTGCTGTACCTCCCTGCTCCACTATCCTCTCCACTGCCTGTTGTACCTCCCTGCTCCACTATCCTCTCCACTGCCTGCTGTACCTCCCTGCTCCACTATCCTCTGCACTGCCTGCTGTACCTCCCTGCTCCACTATCCTCTCCACTGCCTGCTGTACCTCCCTGCTCCACTATCCTCTCCACTGCCTGCTGTACCTCCCTGCTCCACTATCCTCTCTGCTGCCTGCTGTACCTCCCTGCTCCACTATCCTCTCCACTGCCTGCTGTACCTCCCTGCTCCGCTATCCTCTCTGCACTGCCTGCTGTACCTCCCTGCTCCACTATCCTCTCTGCTGCCTGCTGTACCTCCCTGCTCCACTATCCTCTCCACTGCCTGCTGTACCTCCCTGCTCCACTATCCTCTGCACTGCCTGCTGTACCTCCCTGCTCCACTATCCTCTCCACTGCCTGCTGTACCTCCCTGCTCCACTATCCTCTCCACTGCCTGCTGTACCTCCCTGCTCCACTATCCTCTGCACTGCCTGCTGTACCTCCCTGCTCCACTATCCTCTCCACTGCCTGCTGTACCTCCCTGCTCCACTATCCTCTCCACTGCCTGCTGTACCTCCCTGCTCCACTATCCTCTCCACTGCCTGCTGTACCTCCCTGCTCCACTATCCTCTCTGCACTGCCTGCTGTACCTCCCTGCTCCACTATCCTCTCCACTGCCTGCTGTACCTCCCTGCTCCACTATCCTCTCTGCACTGCCTGCTGTACCTCCCTGCTCCACTATCCTCTCCACTGCCTGCTCAGCCTCCCTGCTCCACTATCCTCTCTCCACTGCCTGCTGTACCTCCCTGCTCCACTATCCTCTCCACTGCCTGCTCAGCCTCCCTGCTCCACTATCCTCTCCACTGCCTGCTGTACCTCCCTGCTCCACTATCCTCTCTGCTGCCTGCTGTACCTCCCTGCTCCACTATCCTCTCTGCTGCCTGCTGTACCTCCCTGCTCCACTATCCTCTGCACTGCCTGCTGTACCTCCCTGCTCCACTATCCTCTCCACTGCCTGCTGTACCTCCCTGCTCCACTATCCTCTCTGCTGCCTGCTGTACCTCCCTGCTCCACTATCCTCTCCACTGCCTGCTGTACCTCCCTGCTCCACTATCCTCTCTGCTGCCTGCTCTGCCTCCCCACTGTAAAACTTGTGAACGCACACCAAAGCCTGGCGCTCTTTTCATCCTAATAACGTACAAACAAGAAATGTGAAGAAATGTGGCTAAAGCCTCTACATATTCATGATCTGCCTTTAATCCCGTAGGTTGGGAAAGCACACCAGTGTATCCTCATTCCTCATTGATGTCCTCTGTAGTGGAAGCCAGCTCTTTCATCTTCTGCCATTTCCACATGTAAAGTTCTGATCCCTCATCTCAATGACATTAAATCCACATTTGGAGCTTCTCAAAATGGTTGGTGGTGTACTATACTGTGGGACAGGAGATGTAACGTGTTGTCTTCCTGTGGGACAGGGGGATGTAACGTGTTGTCTTACTGTGGGACAGGGAGATGGAACGTGTTGTCTTACTGTGGGACAGGGAGATGTAACGTGTTGTCTTACTGTGGGACAGGGGGATGGAACGTGTTGTCTTACTGTGGGACAGGGGGATGGAACGTGTTGTCTTCCTGTGGGACAGGGGGATGTAACGTGTTGTCTTACTGTGGGACAGGGGGATGGAACGTGTTGTCTTACTGTGGGACAGGGGGATGTAACGTGTTGTCTTACTGTGGGACAGGGAGATGGAACGTGTTGTCTTCCTGTGGGATAGGAGATGTAACGTGTTGTCTTACTGTGAGACAGGGGGATGGAACGTGTTGTCTTCCTGTGGGATAGGAGATGTAACGTGTTGTCTTACTGTGGGACAGGGAGATGGAACGTGTTGTCTTACTGTGGGACAGGGGGATGGAACGTGTTGTCTTCCTGTGGGATAGGAGATGTAACGTGTTGTCTTACTGTGGGACAGGGAGATGGAACGTGTTGTCTTCCTGTGGGACAGGGGGATGGAACGTGTTGTCTTACTGTGGGACAGGGGGATGTAACGTGTTGTCTTACTGTGGGACAGGGAGATGGAACGTGTTGTCTTCCTGTGGGACAGGGAGATGTAACGTGTTGTCTTACTGTGGGACAGGAGATGTAACGTGTTGTCTTTCTGTGGGACAGGGGGATGGAACGTGTTGTCTTACTGTGGGACAGGGGGATGTAACGTGTTGTCTTCCTGTGGGACAGGGGGATGGAACGTGTTGTCTTACTGTGGGACAGGGGGATGTAACGTGTTGTCTTCCTGTGGGACAGGGGGATGTAACGTGTTGTCTTCCTGTGGGACAGGAGATGTAACGTGTTGTCTTCCTGTGGGACAGGGGGATGTAACGTGTTGTCTTCCTGTGGGACAGGGGGATGGAACGTGTTGTCTTACTGTTGGACAGGGGGATGGAACGTGTTGCCTTCCTGTGGGACAGGGGGATGGAACGTGTTGTCTTCCTGTGGGACAGGGGGATGTAACGTGTTGTCTTCCTGTGGGACAGGGGGATGGAACGTGTTGTCTTACTGTGGGACAGGGGGATGGAACGTGTTGTCTTCCTGTGGGACAGGGGGATGGAACGTGGTGTCTTCCTGTGGGACAGGGGGATGGAACGTGCTGTCTTCCTGTGGGACAGGGGGATGGAACGTGTTGTCTTCCTGTGGGACAGGGGGATGGAACGTGTTGTCTTCCTGTGGGACAGGGGGATGGAACGTGTTGTCTTCCTGTGGGACAGGGGGATGGAACGTGTTGTCTTCCTGTGGGACAGGGGGATGGAACGTGTTGTCTTCCTGTGGGACAGGGGGATGGAACGTGTTGTCTTCCTGTGGGACAGGGGGATGGAACGTGTTGTCTTACTGTGGGACAGGGGGATGGAACGTGTTGTCTTACTGTTGGACAGGGGGATGGAACGTGTTGCCTTCCTGTGGGACAGGGGGATGGAACGTGTTGCCTTCCTGTGGGACAGGGGGATGGAACGTGTTGTCTTCCTGTGGGACAGGGGGATGGAACGTGTTGTCTTCCTGTGGAACAGGGGGATGGAACGTGGTGTCTTCCTGTTGGACAGGGGGATGGAACGTGTTGTCTTCCTGTGGGACAGGGGGATGGAACGTGGTGTCTTCCTGTTGGACAGGGGGATGGAACATGTTGTCTTCCTGTGGGACAGGGGGATGGAACGTGTTGTCTTACTGTGGGACAGGGAGATGTAACGTGTTGTCTTCCTGTGGGACAGGAGGATGTAACGTGTTGTCTTACTGTGGGACAGGGAGATGTAACGTGTTGTCTTACTGTGGGACAGGGGGATGTAACGTGTTGTCTTCCTGTGGGACAGGGGGATGTAACGTGTTGTCTTCCTGTGGGACAGGGGGATGTAATGTGTTGTCTTCCTGTGGGACAGGGGGATGTAACGTGTTGTCTTCCTGTGGGACAGGGGGATGTAACGTGTTGTCTTCCTGTGGGACAGGGGGATGGAACGTGTTGTCTTACTGTGGGACAGGGGGATGTAATGTGTTGTCTTCCTGTGGGACAGGGAGATGTAACGTGTTGTCTTACTGTGGGACAGGGGGATGTAACGTGTTGTCTTACTGTGGGACAGGGGGATGGAACGTGTTGTCTTCCTGTGGGACAGGGGGATGGAACGTGTTGTCTTCCTGTGGGACAGGGGGATGGAAGGTGTTGTCTTACTGTGGGACAGAGGGATGGAACGTGTTGTCTTACTGTGAGACAGGGAGATGGAACGTGTTGTCTTCCTGTGGGACAGGGGGATGTAACGTGTTGTCTTACTGTGGGACTGGGGGATGGAACGTGTTGTCTTACTGTGGGACAGGGAGATGGAACGTGTTGTCTTCCTGTGGGACAGGGAGATGTAACGTGTTGTCTTACTGTGGGACAGGGAGATGTAACAGAGATGAGATGGGGAAGGGGACTGTTCAGTGTTTAATGCTATGAAAAGGAGGTGTGACAGAATGGCATGAAATAATGGCATGAAATCTCCATCCATGGCTAATTTAGGAAAGGGACCATTTCAGCTAGCTAGCCACCGGAGAACAAGGACACAACGAGATGCAACAATTCTGTCAATTACGTTTTGCTTTTGATGTGATGTGATTAGTGTGAAGCCAGATCCAAACTGGCTTCCCTTCCCTTTTTTTTGGTGCACCAGGACCATTCACAGCTGAGCTTGCTCAGTTTAGCTCACCACTGATTGGCTATTAATTTCATAATTTTTTTAATCAAGAGAGGTCAAATGCTGGCTGGCTTCCTTTGCATTCAATGCTAGGGACGGCAACAATGTCACATACACACAGACACACACACACACTCTCAGACACGCGCACACACAGACACGCGCACACACAGACACGCGCACACACAGACACGCGCACACACAGACACGCACACACACAGACACGTGCACACACAGACACGCACGCACACACAGACACGCACACACACAGACACGCACACACAGACACACACGCAGACACGCACACACACACATATGGCACAGCATTCAGCTTAGTTCTGACTGTGTGTGTGTGTGTGTGCGTGTCTGTGTGCATGTGTCTGTGTGTGTGTGTCTGTGTGTGTGTGTGCGTGTCTGTCTGTCTGGGGGGATATTCCAGAGGGATTGACCTGAAAAACTGCAGGGCGACAGACTGTAGCAATTAAAAAACCCAGAGCTGTGATCTAACGACTGGTCAAGACCCTGCAGCTGTGGACCGGATGTGTCATCCTGTCTGACCACAAAATACAACTCTTCTATGTTCATCAATTTATGTGGTTTAAGCTCTTTTTGTTCAATTTTTTGGGGGGTTTGATATTAGAATTTACTATGTTGTAGTTCTATTTTATATTTTGCGTTGTTAAAAGGACAATTCGCCCGCATGTCAACGTTTATCAGATGTTTCAGACGTTTCAGACGTCTGCACCACTTCAAGTTAAATCCATGTTCCGTACCATCTGTTGGACGTAGATATATCCCCCGAATCAATCTTTTTTGGAGGTTCCCCCTGTGGTGCTGCCCTTGTCCCTCGCCCTGTCTTGGTAGCATGTGTACCCAGCATGCTGAGCTCCGATTGGGAATAATGAGCGGGGAAAACCTGGGGTCAGCTGGAGGACAACACTGTGGAGCTAGCCGAGGCTAAACCTGACATTTCCACTGCTCTGTCATTTTGTTTTGCTCTGCCTTCCCTACCACCCAGTCTCATTTAAAATATTCTGTCCCCACACTAAGTCGGGCTAAAAATATTGGGCTGAATAATGAATATTTCTACATGGATTATGTGTCGTGTGGAAGTTAGTGCTTAGCACCCACTTTTCTCATTTTCATTTGAGTCCTATTGAGATGCATTTAACTTGTCCAGGTGTCTAATTGTCATAAGTGACATGTACAGGGACATGGACAGAGACAGGGACAGAGACAGGGACATGGACAGAGACAGGGACAGGGACAGAGACAGGGACATGGACAGAGACAGGGACATGTACAGGGACATGGACAGAGACATGGACAGGGACAGGGACAGAGACAGGGACAGGGACATGTACAGGGACAGGGACATAGACAGAGACAGGGACAGCAGTCAGCCATGTTATGGCTGCAGCTTAGTCTAACACTCTTCAGATGTTATGTCACAGAACATCCATTTGAAATGGAACACATTGAAAGGATCTCTAATGTACTGTTTTACTTCCAGTGTCTACTGCACATTAATGTTACTGGGTCGTGTTAGAGACTGAGATGGGCAGAACAGAATGTTACTGGGTCGTGTTAGAGACTGAGATGGGCAGAACAGTCACTGGGTCGTGTTAGAGACTGAGATGGGCAGAACAGAATGTTACTGGGTCGTGTTAGAGACTGAGATGGACAGAACAGAATGTTACTGGGTCGTGTTAGAGACTGAGATGGGCAGAACAGAATGTTACTGGGTCGTGTTAGAGACTGAGATGGGCAGAACAGAATGTTACTGGGTCGTGTTAGAGACTGAGATGGGCAGAACAGAATGTTACTGGGTCGTGTTAGAGACTGAGATGGGCAGAACAGAATGTTACTGGGTCGTGTTAGAGACTGAGATGGGCAGAACAGTCACTGGGTCGTGTTAGAGACTGAGATGGGCAGAACAGTCACTGGGTCGTGTTAGAGACTGAGATGGACAGAACAGAATGTTACTGGGTCGTGTTAGAGACTGAGATGGGCAGAACAGAATGTTACTGGGTCGTGTTAGAGACTGAGATGGACAGAACAGTCACTGGGTCGTGTTAGAGACTGAGATGGACAGAACAGAATGTTACTGGGTCGTGTTAGAGACTGAGATGGGCAGAACAGAATGTTACTGGGTCGTGTTAGAGACTGAGATGGGCAGAACAGAATGTTACTGGGTCGTGTTAGAGACTGAGATGGACAGAACAGAATGTTACTGGGTCGTGTTAGAGACTGAGATGGGCAGAACAGAATGTTACTGGGTTGTGTTAGAGACTGAGATGGGCAGAACAGAATGTTACTGGGTCGTGTTAGAGACTGAGATGGGCAGAACAGAATGTTACTGGGTCGTGTTAGAGACTGAGATGGGCAGAACAGAATGTTACTGGGTTGTGTTAGAGACTGAGATGGACAGAGCAGAATGTTACTGGGTCGTGTTAGAGACTGAGATGGGCAGAACAGAATGTTACTGGGTCGTGTTAGAGACTGAGATGGGCAGAACAGAATGTTACTGGGTCGTGTTAGAGACTGAGATGGGCAGAACAGTCACTGGGTCGTGTTAGAGACTGAGATGGGCAGAACAGTCACTGGGTCGTGTTAGAGACTGAGATGGACAGAACAGAATGTTACTGGGTCGTGTTAGAGACTGAGATGGGCAGAACAGAATGTTACTGGGTCGTGTTAGAGACTGAGATGGACAGAACAGTCACTGGGTTGTGTTAGAGACTGAGATGGACAGAACAGAATGTTCCTGGGTCGTGTTAGAGACTGAGATGGGCAGAACAGAATGTTACTGGGTCGTGTTAGAGACTGAGATGGGCAGAACAGAATGTTACTGGGTCGTGTTAGAGACTGAGATGGACAGAACAGAATGTTACTGGGTCGTGTTAGAGACTGAGATGGACAGAACAGAATGTTACTGGGTCGTGTTAGAGACTGAGATGGGCAGAACAGAATGTTACTGGGTCGTGTTAGAGACTGAGATGGGCAGAACAGAATGTTACTGGGTCGTGTTAGAGACTGAGATGGGCAGAACAGAATGTTACTGGGTCGTGTTAGAGACTGAGATGGACAGAACAGAATGTTACTGGGTCGTGTTAGAGACTGAGATGGGCAGAACAGAATGTTACTGGGTCGTGTTAGAGACTGAGATGGGCAGAACAGAATGTTACTGGGTCGTGTTAGAGACTGAGATGGACAGAACAGAATGTTACTGGGTCGAGTTAGAGACTGAGATGGACAGAACAGAATGTTAATGGGTCGTGTTAGAGACTGAGATGGGCAGAACAGTCACTGGGTCGTGTTAGAGACTGAGATGGGCAAAACAGAATGTTCCTGGGTCGTGTTAGAGACTGAGATGGGCAGAACAGAATGTTCCTGGGTCGTGTTAGAGACTGAGATGGGCAGAACAGTCACTGGGTCGTGTTAGAGACTGAGATGGGCAGAACAGAATGTTACTGGGTCGTGTTAGAGACTGAGATGGGCAGAACAGAATGTTACTGGGTCGTGTTAGAGACTGAGATGGACAGAACAGAATGTTACTGGGTCGTGTTAGAGACTGAGATGGGCAGAACAGAATGTTACTGGGTCGTGTTAGAGACTGAGATGGACAGAACAGAATGTTACTGGGTCGTGTTAGAGACTGAGATGGGCAGAACAGAATGTTACTGGGTCGTGTTAGAGACTGAGATGGGCAGAACAGAATGTTACTGGGTCGTGTTAGAGACTGAGATGGGCAGAACGGAATGTTACTGGGTCGTGTTAGAGACTGAGATGGACAGAACGGAATGTTACTGGGTCGTGTTAGAGACTGAGATGGGCAGAACAGAATGTTACTGGGTCGTGTTAGAGACTGAGATGGACAGAACAGAATGTTACTGGGTCGTGTTAGAGACTGAGATGGGCAGAACAGAATGTTACTGGGTCGTGTTAGAGACTGAGATGGGCAGAACAGAATGTTACTGGGTCGTGTTAGAGACTGAGATGGACAGAACAGAATGTTACTGGGTCGTGTTAGAGACTGAGATGGGCAGAACAGAATGTTACTGGGTCGTGTTAGAGACTGAGATGGGCAGAACAGAATGTTACTGGGTCGTGTTAGAGACTGAGATGGGCAGAACAGAATGTTACTGGGTCGTGTTAGAGACTGAGATGGGCAGAACAGAATGTTACTGGGTCGTGTTAGAGACTGAAATGGGCAGAACAGAATGTTACTGGGTCGTGTTAGAGACTGAAATGGGCAGAACAGAATGTTACTGGGTCGTGTTAGAGACTGAGATGGGCAGAACAGTCACTGGGTCGTGTTAGAGACTGAGATGGGCAGAACAGAATGTTACTGGGTCGTGTTAGAGACTGAGATGGGCAGAACAGAATGTTACTGGGTCGTGTTAGAGACTGAGATGGATGTGGTGATTGTGTCACCACCGTCCGTACACATTCAGAAGGACTTTATCTCTCTCCGACTCGGACAGCCAGCCTCACTGACCCTGTAGGATGCTGCCTGTTCAGCTGAACCATGACAGGGATATATATATAGATGGCATGGTACATACACACACACTGAGAACCTCTGCCCACAGAAACAGCAGCAGCAGTAGTAATCTGGGTCAGACAGAGCCATAGAGTACGCTAGGAGCCAGAGAAAGAGAGAGAGACAGAGAGAGAGGGATGGATGGATGGAAAGAGGGACACAATTATAAAACTTCAGGCAAAGTCATCTAAAAGTTCACTGCTCTTCTTGTTACTGGCCTAGAAAGCCCTAACTTATGGTTTACCAATATCTCCCCTCTACTCCACCACCCCCCCCCCCCCCTTCTCTCTCTCTTTCTGTCTGGGCCCCCTTCATTTTTGCCTTGTTTTGTTTTCCCCAATGCCCTCAAACAAACCCATTGTGTTCAGTTGGGCTGGCGTATTTCAATAGCTCACAGCTTGTTGACTGAACAATGGGAGGTCATGCCGCTTCGCTCTCCACACTGGGTTCCAGGGGCAGGCTGCTACCGAGTGCTACATGACTTGGCATGTTTGGGCACAGACGCCCGCCCACGCACCCCCAGTCTGAAGTTGATTTATTTAGTAATGTGTGTGGGTTCTGGAGAGTTGGGCCGCCGGGAGCTGTCAGTGTCCCGCTGTTTTCAGATGCTTTCGTGACCCTTGGTAAACCCACCCAGGCCTTTCTCTCATCTGGGTTGTCCTCAATGCTCCCTCGCCTCCCATCTTCGTAAAGATCCAAGCACTGTCCTCTCACAGCATAAAACCTCTCGATCTGTCACCCCTTTTCTTACCATTGATTTATTAGTTCTGCCGACCTTTCTAGAGCTCCAAGCCCCCTGAGTGCTCTGTCCCAGTTTCCTGGAGAGAGGCTCACAAAACATGCCTTATCATGGACTGTACTGGAGGCATTTAGACACTGTTTGGTCCGGTTCATCTCATCTCAGTTGCTCATTGCTTTGCTAAGCTATCTTGACTATACATTGTGAAAAGTGAAAGCTATTGATTGATTGATGGCTATGACTTCTGTGTTGTTGTTTTTTTTTCAGACATATTCACTTTTTCTTGCCAGGAGCCAGTAATTCCCTTTCAAAACTGCTCTGCCAGATGTCAGCCCCTTGGACAGTAATACAGCACAATAAGGAAATATTCTTCCCTCTAAACAAGTTATTTTTCCTCTATCCCTTTGGCACAAAGTCATTGAGGCTGCATTGAGACGGTGACTTATCGGTGAACCAAGCTCTGCTCAGATAATCCCTACTATTGTGTCGCTGAGTTGTTGTAATGCTGTGTCAAATGTATATTGTCCTTGGGGCGTTGGCAGTCATAATGTAAGTAACCTAATTTATGTCCCTCTATCTCCCCTGAATGCCTCTGTGTCACGCCCTGACCATAGAGAGCTTTTTATTCTCTATGTTGGTTGGGTCGGGGTGTGACTAGGGTGGGTCATCTGGGTAATTATATGTCTATGTTGGCCTGATATGGTTCCCAATCAAAGGCAGCAGTTTATCGTTGTCTCTGATTGGGGATCATATTTAGGCAGCCATTTCCCCTTTGTGCTTTGTGGGATCTTGACTATGGATAGTTGCCTGTTAGCACTATTATCAGCTTCACGTTTCGTTTGAGATTTATTGTTTTGTTTTGCTGTGAGTTTCACTTAGAAATAAAAAGATGTGGAATCCAGATCACGCTGCGCTTTGGTCCACTGATTATAACGATCGTGACAGAAGATCCCACCAACAACGGACCAAGCAGCGTGCCCGGGAGGTAATGGCATCCTGGTCTTTGGAGGAGAATAGGGAGAGAACATCCTGGACTTGGGACGACATAATGGCAGGAGAAAAAAAAAGGACGCCAGGGTTCGCGGCCAGGACGCAAGCCCAAAAAAACAGCCCAAAAAATGTTGGGGGGGCACACGGAGTGGTCGGCGGAGCCGAGGGGTGAACCAGAGCCAGTCAGGGAGTCGAGTGAGGAACTCGACGAAAGATTCCGGAGAGAGGTGTTGGCGTTGAGAGCGCTGCAGAGCGGGCGTGCTGAGGAGCGTGACACCAGTCCGGTGTCATATGCACCAGTTTCACGCATCTGGCCTCCGGTGCGCCTCCCCAGTCCGGTACGTCCTATGTCTCCTCCACGCACTCGTCCTGAGGTGTGTGTCACCGTTCCGGTACAATATGTGCCGGTTCTACGCACCGTGTCTCCAGTGTGCCTTCCCAGTCAGGTACGTCCTGTACCTGCTCCTCGCACTCTCCTTGGAGTGCGTGTCCCCAGTCCGTCCTGTACCTGCTCCTCGCACTCTCCTTGGAGTGCGTGTCCCCAGTCCGTCCTGTACCTGCTCCTCGCACTCTCCTTGGAGTGCGTGTCCCCAGTCCGTCCTGTACCTGCTCCTCGCACTCTCCTTGGAGTGCGTGTCCCCAGTCCGTCCTGTACCTGCTCCTCGCACTCTCCTTGGAGTGCGTGTCCCCAGTCCGTCCTGTACCTGCTCCTCGCACTCTCCTTGGAGTGCGTGTCCCCAGTCCGTCCTGTACCTGCTCCTTACACTCTCCTTGGTGTGCGTGGCCCCAGTCCAGTATGTCCTGTACCTGCTCCCCGCACTCTCCCTGAGGTGCGTGTCATCAGCCCGGTGCCACCTGTACCAGGCCCCACGTATCAAGCCTCCAGTGCGCCTCCTCAGTCCAGTACGTCCTGTGCCTGCTCCTCGCGCTCGTCCTGAGGTGCGTGTCACCAGCCCGGTACCACCAGTGCCGGCCCCACGCACCAAGCTTCCGGCGACAGTTCCCAGTCCAGAGCTTCCGGCGACAATTCCCAGTCCAGAGCTTCCGGCGACAGTTCCCAGGACAGAGCTTCCGGCGACAGTTCCCAGTCCAGAGCTTCCAGCGACAGTTCCAAGTCCAGAGCTTCTGGCGACAGTTTCACAGTCCGGAACCTCCAACGACGGTCCACAGTCCGGAACCTCCAACGACGGTCCACAGTCCGGAACCTCCTGAGACGGTCCCCGCACCAGAGCCGCCATTGAAGTTGAGGTATCCGCGAGCGGAGTGGGTACTTCGCCCCGCACCGGAGCTGCCACCGACGGTAGATGCCCACCCGGACCCTCCCCTATTGAGTCAGGTTTTGCGGTTGGAGTCCGCACCTTGGGGGGGGGGGGGGGGGGGGGGGGGGGGGGTACTGTCACGCCCTGACCATAGAGAGCTTTTTATTCTCTATGTTGGTTAGGTCGGGGTGTGACTAGGGTGGGTCATCTAGGTAATTACAGTATATGTCTATGTTGGCCTGGTATGGTTCCCAATCAGAGGCAGCAGTTTATCGTTGTCTCTGATTGGGGATCATATTTAGGCAGCCATTTCCCCTTTGTGCTTTGTGAGAACTTGACTATGGATGGTTGCCTGTTAGCACTATTATTAGCTTCACGGTTCGTTTGAGATTTATTGTTTTGTTTTGCTGTGAGTTTCACTTAGAAATAAAAAGATGTGGAACCCAGATCACGCTGCGCTTTGGTCCAGTTATTATAACGAACGTGACACTCCGTCAATATATCTTCACTCAATGTAGAGGAGAGATTGACTTTATCAAATCAAATCAAATACAACTGGTGACTACAAGTGTAGACCTTACCGTGAAATGCTTACTTACAAGCCCTTAACCAACAATACAGTTCAAGAAATAGAGTTAAGAAAATATTTACTAAATGAACTCAAGTAAACAAAAATAATAAAATAAAAAAGTAACACAAGAAAATTACATAATAATAACGGCTATATACTGGGGGTACCGGTACCGAGTCAATGTGGAGGGGTACCGGTACCGAGTCAATGTGGAGGCTATATACTGGGGGTACCGGTACCGAGTCAATGTGCGGAGGTAGAGGTTAGTTGTTCTCAACTGGCCTACCTGGTTAAATAAAGGTGAAATAAAATAAAATAAATAAATAGTCGAGGTAATTTGTAAAGTGACTATGCATAGATAATAAACAGTCTCCTGGGGGAGAAAATGTGTTGTCATGACCTCTTCACAACTGTCTTGGTGTGTTTGGACCATGATAGTTTGTTGGTGATGTGGACACCAAGGAACTTGAAGCTCTAGACCCGCTCCACTTCAGCCCCGTCGATGTTAATGAAGGCCTGTTCGGCCCGCCTTTTCCTGTAGTCCAAGATCAGCTCCTTTGTCTTGCTCACATTGAGGGAGAGGTTGTTGTCCTGGCACCTCACTGCCAGGTCTCTGACCTCCTCCCTATAGGCTGTCATCAGCAAACTTAATGATGGTGTTGGAGTCGTGCTTGGCCACGCAGTCGTGGGTGAACAGGCAGTACAGGATGGGACTAAGCACGCACCCATGAGGGACCCCAGTGTTGAGGATCAGCGTGGCAGATGTGTTGTTGCATACCCTTACCACCTGGGGACAGCCTGTTACTAAGTCCAGGATCCAGTTGCAGAGGGAGTTGTTTAGTCCCAGGGTCCTTAGCTTAGTGATGAGCTTTGTGTGTACTATGGTGTTGAACACTGAACAGCATTCTCACATAGGTGTTCCTTTTGTACAGGTGGGAAAGGACAGTGTGGAGTGCGATTGAGATTGCGTCATCCGTGGATCTGTTGGGGCGGTGAAAATTGGAGTGGGTCTAGGGTTTCCGGCATGAGGGTGTTAATGTGAGCCATGACCAGCCTTTCAAAGCACTTCATGGCTACCGACGTGAGTGCTATGGAGCGGTAATCATTTAGGCAGGTTACCTTTGCTTTCTTGGGCACAGGGACTATGGTGGTCTGTTTGAAACATGTAGGTATTACAGACTCAGTCAGGGAGAGGTTGAAAATGTCAGTGAATACACTTGCCTGTTGGTCCGCGCATGCTTTGACTACACGTTCTGGTAATCTGTCTGGCCCCGCGGCTTTGTGAATGTTGACCTGTTTATAGGTCTTTCTCACATCGGCTGTGGAAAGCGTCATCACACAGTCGTCCAGAACAGCTGGTGCTCTCATACATGCTTCAGTGTTGCTTGCCTCGAAGCGAGCATAAAAGGCATTTAGCTCGTCTGGTACGCTCGTGTCACTGGGCAGCTTGTGGCTGGGTTTCCCTTTGTAGTCCATAATAGTTTTCAAGCCCAGCCACATCCGACAAGCGTCAGAGCCGGTGTAGTAGGATTCAATCTTAATCCTGTATTGACGCTTTGCTTGTTTGATAGTTCGTCTGAAGGCTTAGTGGGATTTCTTATAAGCGTCCGGATTAGTGTTCCGTTCCTTGAAAGCGGCAGCTCTAGCCGGATGTTGCACTTATTGATGAAGCCGGTGACTGAGGTGGTATACCCCTCCGTGCCATTGGATGAATTCCTGAACATATTCCAGTCTGTGCTAGCAAAACAGTCCTGTAGCGTAGCATCCGTGTCATCTGACCACTTCCGTATTGAGCGAGTTACTTGTACTTCCTGCTTTAGTTTTAGCTTGTAAGCAAGAATCAGGAGAATGGAATTATGGTCAGATTTTCCAAATGGAGGGTGAGGGAGAGCTTTGTATGAGTCTCTGTGTGTGGAGTAAAGGTGGTCTAGAGTTTTTTCCCCTCTGGTTGCACATGTGATGTGCTGGTACAAATTTGGTAAAACTGATTTAAGTTTACCTGCATTAAAGTCCCCAGCCACTAGGGGCGCCGCTTCTGGGTGATCATTTTCTTCTTTGCTTATGGCCTTATAGAGTTAGTTGAGAGTGGTCTTAGTGCCAGCTTCGTTTTGTGGTGGTAAATAGACGGCTACGAATAATACAGATGAGAACTGTCTTGGTAGATAGTGCAGTCTACATCTTATCATAAGGTACTCTACCTCAGGCGAGTAATACCTCCAGACTTCTTTAATATTAGACATCGCGCACCAGCTGTTATTGACAAATTGACACACACCCCCTCTCCTTGTCTTACCAGATGTAGCTGCTCTGTACTGCCGATGCACGGAGAAGCCAGCCAGCTCTATATTATCCGTGTCGTCGTTTTGCCACGTTTCGATGAAGCATAAGATATTACCGTTTTTAATGTACCGTTGGTAGGATAGTCTTAATCGTAGATCGCCAATGATTGCACGTTGGCCAATAATACGGAGGGTAGTGGTGGTTTACCTACTCATCTGCAAATTCTTACAAGGCACCCTGCGCTCCTCACCCTTTTTCTCTGTCTTGTCTTTAAGCGAATGACAGGGATTTGGGCCTGGTCTGGAAAAATCTTTGTCCAGTTCAAAGTGAGTAATTGCTGTTCTGATATCAAGAAGCTCTTTTCGGTCATAAGAGACGGTAGCAGCAATATTATGTACAAAATAAGTTACAAACAATGCGAAAAAAAATACACAAAATAGCACAGTTGGTTAGGAACCTGTAAAATGGCAGCCAACCCCTCCGGCGCCATCACATCACTACTTGTATTTGTGAGAAGTATTGACATGTTGAATGCACCAAGCTGTCTGTTTAAACTACTAGCACACAGCTCAGACACCCATTCATACCCCACAAGACATGCCACCAGAGGTCTATTCACAGTCCCCAAGTCCAGAACAGAGTATGGGAGGCGCACAGTACTACATAGAGCCATGACTACATGGAACTCTATTCCACATCAAGTAACTGATGCAAGCAGTAGAATCAGATTTTTTTTAAACAGATACAAATACACATTATGCAACACCGGGGACTGTGAAGAGACACAGACACATGCATACACATGCACGATTTCATATGCACTCCACATACACACAGATTCTGTGTTGTAGATATGTGGTAGGAGAGTTGTGGCCTGAGGGAACACACTTCATGTGTTGTGAAATCTGTTGTGAAATGTAATGTTGTTTTAATTGTATATAACTGCCTTAATTTAGCTGGACACCAGGAAGAGTAGCTGCAGCCTTGGCAGGAAGTAATGGGGATCCATGATAAACCCCAGGAAGAGTAGCTGCTGTCTGGACAGGAACTAATGGGGATCCATGATAAACCCCAGGAAGAGTAGCTGCTGTCTGGACAGGAACTAATGGGGATCCATAATAAACCCCAGGAAGAGTAGCTGCTGCTTTGACAGGAACTAATGGGGATCCTTAATAAACCCCAGGAAGAGTAGCTGCTGTCTTGACAGGAACTAATGGGGATCCTTAATAAACCCCAGGAAGAGTAGCTGCTGCCTTGACAGGAACTAATGGGGATCCATGATAAACCCCAGGAAGAGTAGCTGCTGCCTTGACAGGAACTAATGGGGATCCATGATAAACCCCAGGAAGAGTAGCTGCTGTCTTGACAGGAACTAATGGGGATCCTTAATAAACCCCAGGAAGAGTAGCTGCTGTCTTGACAAGAACTAATGGGGATCCATGATAAACCCCAGGAAGAGTAGCTGCTGTCTTGACAGGAACTAATGGGGATCCATGATAAACCCCAGGAAGAGTAGCTGCTGTCTTGACAGGAACTAATGGGGATCCATGATAAACCCCAGGAAGAGTAGCTGCTGTCTTGACAGGAACTAATGGGGATCCTTAATAAACCCCAGGAAGAGTAGCTGCTGTCTTGACAAGAACTAATGGGGATCCATGATAAACCCCAGGAAGAGTAGCTGCTGTCTTGACAGGAACTAATGGGGATCCATGATAAACCCCAGGGAGAGTAGCTGCTGTCTTGACAGGAACTAATGGGGATCCTTAATAAACCCCAGGAAGAGGGGCTGCTGCCTTGACAGGAATAATAAATTAACAAATACAAACAGCCTATCTGGTTCGACTCTTTGTGTCTTCTCTTGTCTCTCTGAATAGGTTAATGTATTATCGAACTCTGAGCCACACTCACACACACACACACCCACACACACAGAAACATGTGAGGACACACCGGTGCTTTCGAATTAATCAGTGCCCTCTCTGACCGACGAAAAGTCGTGTGGCCCGTCTGGAAGTCCAAATTCCCCCCGCCTGCCCCCCAGAGCCCCTGTCTGGCTTTTGGATGCGGCGGGGCTGTGTTTATGACTTTGGGTGTCGTCCTGTCCACCCGCTTCACTGTCACCCTCACTGTAACTGCAGGGATACGGGGGCGGGGGGGGGGGAGATGCTCTCTCTCACAACGGCCAAATAACAGCCACATCGGATCTGGCGATCAGGCGGAGGGCCTAGATAGTGGAGTTAGGATCCAAAGCCCTGGGATGGGGGCGGGAGGGGTGGACAGAACCAGTCACAGACAGGGAGACGTCACCATGGCCCAGGCTACTGCAGCCACTGATCATCACAGAGCTACTGCTTACACAGCGATACAGCTGAGACTGCACTGGAAAGAGAGAGAGGGGCTAGAGAATTACCAATATCAAATGCTGTTTTAGATTTAACAGGCTTGTTATATATTTATGTAGAGTGGAAAATACAGGTGAGTGAGTGAGGTTTTTGCGTTTGTTCTGTACAGTGAGTGGGGGGGGGGTTGCGGTGTGTTGCCAGAGAGTGGAACTAATGTGAGGTGTTCTGTGTTCCCGACACTTCAGGTTCTAAAGTGACACCGGGGGGACAGATATCAGCTTCGCGCCCAGAACCACAGGGGGAAGTGCGTCCCAACTCGGCAGAGCACCAGGTCTTTGCAGCAACAGAGTTCCTCTCAGGTAAGACATCTGATACTACACTATTGTACATTAAATCATGTTTATCCTGAACCATATCTTATATATTGATTTGGAAAGCTAGTTGAGATTTGAACTCAACTCCTACAGGTGTGACTGAAGTGATGTGTTGTTCACCCTTAAAGAGATGTGTTGTTCACCCTTAAAGATATGTGTTGTTCACCCTTAAAGATATGTTGTTCACCCTTAAAGAGATGTGTTGTTCACCCTTAAAGAGATGTTGTTCACCCTTAAAGAGATGTGTTGTTCACCCTTAAAGATATGTGTTGTTCACCCTTAAAGAGATGTTGTTCACCCTTAAAGAGATGTGTTGTTCACCCTTAAAGATATGTGTTGTTCACCCTTAAAGAGATGTTGTTCACCCTTAAAGAGATGTTGTTCACCCTTAAAGAGATGTTGTTCACCCTTAAAGAGATGTGTTGTTCACCCTTAAAGAGATGTGTTGTTCACCCTTAAAGAGATGTTGTTCACCCTTAAAGAGATGTGTTGTTCACCCTTAAAGATATGTGTTGTTCACCCTTAAAGAGATGTTGTTCACCCTTAAAGAGATGTGTTGTTCACCCTTAAAGAGATGTTGTTCACCCTTAAAGAGATGTGTTGTTCACCCTTAAAGATATGTGTTGTTCACCCTTAAAGAGATGTTGTTCACCCTTAAAGAGATGTGTTGTTCACCCTTAAAGAGATGTTGTTCACCCTTAAAGAGATGTGATGTTCACCCTTAAAGAGATGTGTTATTCACCCTTAAAGATATGTGTTGTTCACCCTTAAAGAGATGTGATGTTCACCCTTAAAGAGATGTGTTGTTCACCCTTAAAGATATGTGATGTTCACCCTTAAAGAGATGTTGTTCACCCTTAAAGAGATGTGATGTTCACCCTTAAAGAGATGTGTTGTTCACCCTTAAAGAGATGTGTTGTTCACCCTTAAAGAGAGTACTGTACTGCTCAGTTTGGAGTGGAGGGTCTCATGCTTAGTCACACCCAGCTCTCTCTTTCTCTCGCTCCCTCTCTCCCTACCTTTCTCTCTCTCCCTCTCTTTCCCCTCTCTAATCCTATGTTATTCATGCCCTTTCCTCTGTCCCCCCTCTTTTGCCCCTCCCTCTATCTCTCTCCCTCTCTCTCTGTCCAGGCTCCATGGCGGGCGTCCCTGATCAGTGGAGCTCCCAGCCCAACAACCCGCCCCAGATGATGGATAGTGGACTGATAGGAGATTCCTCAGGTAGAGTCTTTGATTCAATTGTCAATACTTGAGCTACACACATCCTACATGCTTTTGCCAGAATAATACCATGCCATCCATCAGAAACACTTCACTACGTGATATTATATTAAATGGATGATGTACTTTTTTTTTGCAAACGTCATAATTGGTTATGCAGATTTTCATTCAATTTTAACGTCAAATGACGTATACAATCACACAATAAGAATGTGTGCAGACTAAAACAGATTGTAAACTGAGTGTAATACATTACAAAGACTATGCAATGAATGTAAAACATTTATTTATAAACTGGGTGGTTTGAGCCCTGAATGCTGATTGGCTGACAGCCGTGGTATATCAGACCATATACCACGGGAATGACAAAACATGTATTTTTACTGCTCTAATTACATTGGTAACCAGTTTATAATAGCAATAAGGCACCTCGGGGGGTTTGTGGTATATGGCCAATATACCACGGCTAAGGGCTGTATCCAGGCACTCCACGTCTTGTCGTGTGTTAGAACAGCCCTTAGCCGTGGTATATTGGCCATATATCACATCCCCTCGGGCCTTATTGCTATTATAAACTGGTTGCCATACTACAGAATATTTACTCAGTGCCCCTTGAGCTGAGCATGCTCTGTTTTTCCACATTGGTGGCTTAGGAGTTGTGTCTGGCCTAATTTGTGCTGGCCTGAGAGTTATGGGCTGAGTTGAGTTGTGCGTCTACGATACCAGCTGCGGCAGATACAACACCACCACAACCTAATGGCATGTGTCATCTCGGTGCGACTGAATCACTGCTGTAGGGCTAGTCACTCAAAGACACACACAGACACATACACACACATAAGGAAACACACACACGGAATTCTCATTACTGCTGTAGGGCTAGTCACTCAAAGACACACACAGACACATACACACACACATAAGGGAACACACACACGGAATTCTCATTACTGCTGTAGGGCTAGTCACTCAAAGACACACACAGACACATACACACACATAAGGAAACACACGCACGGAATCCTCTTTACTGCTGCGTTTCCCAAACTCGGACCTGGGGACCCCAAGGGGGGCACGTTTTGGTTTTGGCCCTAGCACTGCACAGCTGATTCAAATAACCAACTCATCATCAAGCGTTGATTATTTGAATCAGCTGTGTAGTGTTGGAACAAAAAAACAAAACGTGCACACCTTAGGGACCCCAGGACAGAGTTTGGGAAACGCTGCATTACTGTGTCACTTTCTCGCTGTCTGTGACATTTCGGACTGCACTCGCCTCAGAAAGTGTTGCTAGGCCGTCCTGACTCAGGGGCCCTTATTGATGAATAGAACTCAGTTTAGGGGGGCTCATTTTCACGTCTCCGTCCCTCGTTTCTGCATCTGAAAGGCCTCGTTCTACATTAATCATCTTTTGAACTTTCCTCAATGAGCGCTTCAGATTGATAATGTCTCGTTCTGTCTGCCTATTCATTGGTCTCTCAGAGGTTGATCTAAGCTCTGATTGGTCCTGGTCTCAGACTAGAAGTGCTGATCTAGAATCAGTTTTGTATTTTAGATCACAATGAATAGGATTACATGGACAGAGGTGGGGCTGATCCTAGATCATACTACTCTGAGACCCTTGGCGAGTACGGATGCTGATTGCATCTCTGTGTGGCAGGTTTCTCCCAGCCTGCCATGGGGGTGAATATGGACATGGGGATGGCTCTACTATCGGCAGAGAGGCCTCCCAGCATCGCTGAGCACCAGAAGCCCAAGGACATGTCTGCAGGTAGAGGGAAACACACACACATATCAATAACAGTACCTACCTCAGTGCCAAGTTACATACCTCTCAGTACCGACCTACCTCAGTGCCAAGTTACGTACCTCTCAGTACCTACCTACCTCAGTACCAAGTTACATACCGCTCAGTACCTACCTACCTCAGTGCCAAGTTACATACCTCTCAGTACCTACCTACCTCAGTGCCAAGTTACGTACCTCTCAGTACCGACCTACCTCAGTGCCAAGTTACATACCGCTCAGTACCTAACTACCTCAGTGCCAAGTTACGTACCTCTCAGTACCGACCTATCTCAGTACCAAGTTACATACCGCTCAGTACCTAACTACCTCAGTGCCAAGTTACGTACCTCTCAGTACCTACCTATCTCAGTACCAAGTTACATACCGCTCAGTACCTAACTACCTCAGTGCCAAGTTACGTACCTCTCAGTACCTACCTACCTCAGTGGCAAGTTACATACCTCTCAGTACCTACCAACATCTTCAGCCAGCTCTTAGGGCCTATGTGTATGTCTTTCAGTATGTCTGCCTCTGTCTGCCTCTGTCTGTCTCTCTCTCTCTCTCTCTCTCTCTCTCTCTCTCTCTCTCTGTCTGTCTGTTTCCTATTGGGCATGCATGTATGGCATTTGTAAAAGTCAATATGCAAACTAGAGGGTGTGCCACAAATCCTGAATAGCCGTTGCCATCTGTCAGCCCGGCCCATCCCCTCACCCCACTTATCTATCTGAATGTCTCATCATACCGGTGCCGGCATACCCAGCGGCAGCCAGCCCCTACCCCTCCTCCATACCTCATGCCCAGTTCAGTTGATGAGGTCTGGGTTTTGGCTGAGGGCTTTATGGGCTTAGAGCATCAGGAACCCCCCCCCCCCCCATGGGGTTCATTTCCCAGTCCAACTCCACTCCTCTGTAGACTAGACTAGAGCATCCTCACACGGGGCACCAATGGAATTTATTTGCTAATACCCTCTCTTGTCCACTGAGGGGCGCTATAGCTAGAGCTGTGGTTATCTCACGCCACTCACCGGGGGAAACCCCTGCTGGGAATACGTTACACCGTAGACCTTCCGATGGTATAGAATACTGTATGTCATAATGTTGTGGCTATTGTCACTCAGCATTCTCCTAATACCCCAGGGTTCACATGGCTATAGCACAACTGAGACCCCGTGTTAGGTTACTACACAGTAAGTGGTCTGTACCGTGTCACAGTGTTAGGTTACTACACAGGAAGTGGTCTGTACCGTGTCACAGTGTTAGGTTACTACACAGGAAGTGGTCTGTACCGTGTCCCAGTGTTAGGTTACTACACAGGAAGTGGTCTGTACCGTGTCCCAGTGTTAGGTTACTACACAGTAAGTGGTCTGTACCGTGTCACAGTGTTAGGTTACTACACAGTAAGTTGTCTGTACCGTGTCACAGTGTTAGGTTACTACACAGGAAGTGGTCTGTACCGTGTCCCAGTGTTAGGTTACTACACAGGAAGTGGTCTGTACCGTGTCCCAGTGTTAGGTTACTACACAAGAAGTGGTCTGTACCGTGTCACAGTGTTAGGTTACTACACAGTAAGTGGTCTGTACCGTGTCACAGTGTTAGGTTACTACACAGGAAGTGGTCTGTACCGTGTCACAGTGTTAGGTTACTACACAGGAAGTGGTCTGTACCGTGTCACAGTGTTAGGTTACTACACAGGAAGTGGTCTGTACCGTGTCACAGTGTTAGGTTACTACACAGGAAGTGGTCTGTACCGTGTCCCAGTGTTAGGTTACTACACAGGAAGTGGTCTGTACCGTGTCCCAGTGTTAGGTTACTACACAGTAAGTGGTATGTACCGTGTCACAGTGTTAGGTTACTACACAGTAAGTTGTCTGTACCGTGTCACAGTGTTAGGTTACTACACAGGAAGTGGTCTGTACCGTGTCCCAGTGTTAGGTTACTACACAGGAAGTGGTCTGTACCGTGTCCCAGTGTTAGGTTACTACACAAGAAGTGGTCTGTACCGTGTCACAGTGTTAGGTTACTACACAGTAAGTGGTCTGTACCGTGTCACAGTGTTAGGTTACTACACAGGAAGTGGTCTGTACCGTGTCACAGTGTTAGGTTACTACACAGTAAGTGGTCTGTACCGTGTCCCAGTGTTAGGTTACTACACAGTAAGTGGTCTGTACCGTGTCACAGTGTTAGGTTACTACACAGGAAGTGGTCTGTACCGTGTCCCAGTGTTAGGTTACTACACAGGAAGTGGTCTGTACCGTGTCCCAGTGTTAGGTTACTACACAGTAAGTGGTCTGTACCGTGTCACAGTGTTAGGTTACTACACAGTAAGTGGTCTGTACCGTGTCACAGTGTTAGGTTACTACACAGTAAGTGGTCTGTACCGTGTCCCAGTGTTAGGTTACTACACAGGAAGTGGTCTGTACCGTGTCCCACTAGCCTGTTTGTGTGAAAGAGTTGTAGGATGCAAACAGATTGAAAGCCTGTGTAACGTTCATCGTTGGGAGAAAGAGAGGAGGACCAAGGTGCAGCGTGGTAAGTATTCATTATCTCTTTTAATGAAAACGAATACTCGAACAAAAACAACAAAACACGAGAACGAAACGAAACAGTCCTGAGCGGTGAAAATACAAAACACAGAACAGAAAATAATCACCCACGAAACACAGGTGGAAAAAAGGCTACATAAGTATGATTCTTAATCAGAGACAACTAACGACACCTGCCTCTGATTGAGAACCATACCAGGCCAAACGCAAAACACAACATAGAAAAACGAACATAGACAACCCACCCAACTCACGCCCTGACTATACTAAAACAAAGACATAACAAAAGAACTAAGGTCAGAACGTGACAGCCTGAGGGTGAAAGATCAACTTTGCAGGCATCCTGCCTCTGGAATGATTCCAGACTCCTGAGCTTGCCTGTGTTGTAGAGAATAATTCGTTCGGAACTCGATATGGCAAAACGAATTTGATCAGTACAATATCTGAATGCATATTGCGTTCATGTTTATCCCTGAAAGACCCTCTTGCTAGTGAGGGGGGGGGGGGGGGGAAGTGTCCTGGCTGTTATGACTCAACAATGCAGCACACCCCTCCCTCGTCAGAGACACTCATGGGAAGCATAACTACCACAACAATTAGCAAACAAAACATCCTCTGCTGCAGAAGTCATTACGTATTAATGTGTCACGTCTTAGTCATGGTTATGGTGAGGTGCCTTATGTTTTCCCAATGTTACCGTTAGCCTAGCATGGTAGTTAGCTAGCTAAGCGTGTGTGTGCGCTGAGCGAGGTTGCGAGGGGAAGTGCTAGGAACCCAGTGGAACAGAAGTGTTGCAGTGACTCCCAGTACATGTAAAACGACATCCTTCCGCTGCATTAGTCATGGAGCCAGGCGCGCAGCCAGACACCTGCAACCTGTAGGGATGCTGTACCACATCAAACCATGGTTCTGTACATAGAGAGAACCACGACGGCTACCGTCCTGTTGCTGTTCATCACGTTAACAGCTCTCCAGAGCATCGAGGGAACGGCTCTAAGTGCTGCTTTATTGTCACCCGTCTCTGCTCTTAACATATTACGTCAGTCTTGTCGTGTGTGTGTGTGGTTGATTCATGTAAAATACGACTAGAGAGAGATAAATGTTATAGGGCACCACAAAGAGATGTTCCGTTAGAGTTCTACCATTCAGAGAGACAACTGAGGCACATTGAGCCAGCCTTGGGTAATCATTCCTCTAAATCCCATCCCCCTCCATCGCTCCATTCCTCCATCCCTCCATTTCTCCTCTCCTCAGAACGAGCACAGCTTTAATGAGCAACTTGGCAGCACGGGGCTCTATAATTTAACTAGCTACCTCATCATTCTAAACAGTCCAGAAAAAAACAAACAAGATATGATTGACCTTATAAACTGGGTGGTTCGGGTCCTGAATGCTGATTGGCTGACAGCCGTGGTATATCAAACCGTATACCATGTGTATGACAAAACATGTATTTTTACTGCTCTAATTACGTTGGTAACCAGTTTATAATAGCAATAAGGCCCCTCAGGGGTTTGTGGTATATGTTCAATATACCACGGCTAAGGGCTGTATCCAGGCACTCCACGTTGACTGTGGTATATTGACCATATACCACACCTCCTCTGGCCTTATTGCTTCAATAAAACTCTACGTCTGATTTACTGCACGATGTTGTTCTAGAAATGTACAAAGATATTTTGTGTTTCCTGCTTTTCATAGCTGTGTTTATGTTTGTGCATGGTACTGTGTATTGTACTGTGTATTGTACTGTGCATTGTACTGTACATTGTACTGTGTATTGTACTGTGTATTGTACTGTGTATTGTACTGTGCATTGTACTGTGTATTGTACTGTGTATTGCACTGTGTATTGTACTGTGCATTGTACTGTGCATTGTACTGTGCATTGTACTGTGTATTGTACTGTGTATTGTACTGTGCATTGTACTGTGTATTGTACTGTGTATTGTACTGTGCATTGTACTGTGCATTGTACTGTGCATTGTACTGTGTATTGCACTGTGCATTGTACTGTGTATTGTACTGTGTATTGTACTGTGCATTGTACTGTGTATTGTACTGTGTATTGTACTGTGCATTGTACTGTGCATTGTACTGTGTATTGTACTGTGCATTGTACTGTTTATTGTACTGTGTATTGTACTGTGCATTGTACTGTGTATTGTACTGTGCATTGTGCTGTGCATTGTACTGTGCCTGTTTCTGTGTGCTTGACCAATACCTGTGTTTATGTTTGTGCATTGTACTGTGCATTGTACTGTGCATTGTACTGTGTATTGTACTGTGCATTGTACTGTGCATTGTACTGTGTATTGTACTGTGCCTGTTTCTGTGTGCTTGACCAATACCTGTGTTTACGTTTGTATTTCTTGCATTCAATCACCCACTCACTATGAAGTAAACACATCTTTCTCCTCCTCCTAAAATCCCATTCAGTACTCCAGCATGTCCCTGGGGTAACACTGAGTCACAGTATCACCCTTAAATCCCTCCCTGTGACTATTCATTCACACAGGAGCACAAAGGCAACGGGCCAATTAGAATGCCTGAGTGAGTTATACCCATGTTGCATTTTGAGTGTTCAGTGGCAAGTTACAAGTTGCAGCCCCTGTACAGAGCCAGTTCCGTTACGTTGAATGGACCTCCAATGAGCGTCCACAGCTGCACACTGTGACTGTTACTACTCTCATGTCTTAGACTGCACTGTTGAATATGGTTTTGAGCCCTTTGAAGTTCACGATTTTGTCTGGTTGAGAAATGCATTGCGAGAGAGAGTGAAAGCGTGAGTACAGTGCCTTTGGGAAAGTATTCAGACCCCTTGACTTTTTCCACATTTTGTTATGTTACAGCCTTATTCTAAAATGGATATCATCAAAAAAAATCCTCAGCAATCTACACACAATACCCCATAATGACAAAGCGAAAACAGTTTTTTTATTTTTTATTTATACAAAAATGTAAACAGAAATATCTTATTTACATAAGTATTCAGACCCTTAGCTATGAGACTATAAATTGAGCTCAGGTGCATCCTGTTTCCATTGATCATCCTAGAGATATTTCTACAACTTGATTGGAGTCCATCTGTGGTAAATTCAATTGATTGGACATGATTTGGAAAGGCACACACCTGTCTATATAAGGTCCCACAGTTGACAGTACATGTCAGAGCAAAAACCAAGCCATGAGGTCAAAGGAATTGTCCGTAGAGCTCCGAGACAGGATTGTGTCGAGGCACAGATCTGGGGAAGGGTACCAAAAAATATCTGCAGCATTGAAGGTCCTCAATAACACACTGGCCTCCATCATTCTTAAATGGAAGAAGTTTGGAACCACCAAGACTCTTCCTCGAGCTGGCCGCCCGGCCAAACTGAGCAATCGGGGGAGAAGGGCCTTGGTCAGGGAGATGACCAAGAACCTGATGGTCACTCTGACAGAGCTCTAGAGTTCCTCTGTGGAGATTGGAGAATCTTCCAAAAGGACCACCATCTCTGCAGCACTCCACCAATCAGGCCTTTATGGTAGAGTGGCCAGAAGAAAGCCACTCCTCAGGAAATGGCACATGACATCCTGCTTGGAGTTTGCCTAAAGGCACCTAAAAGACTCTCAGACCATGAGAAACAAGATTCTCTGGTCTGATGAAACCAAAATTGAACTCTTTGGCCTGAATGCCAAGCGTCACGTCTGGAGGAAACCTGGCACCATCCCTACTGTGAAGCATGGTGGTGGCGGCATCATGCTATCAGGATGTTTTTCAGCGGCAGGGACTGGAAGACTAGTCAGGATCGAGGGAAAATGAATTGAGCAAAGTACAGAGAGATCCTTGATGATAACTTGCCCCAGATTGCTCAGGACCTCAGACTGGGGTGAAGGTTCACCTTCTAACAGGACAACGACCATAAGCACACAGCCAAGATAACGCAGGAGGAGCTTCGGAACAAGTCTCTGAATGTCCTTGAGTGGCCCAGCCAGAGCCCTTACTTGAACACGATCGAACATCTCTAGAGAGACATGAAAATAGCTGTGCAGCAACGCTCCCCATCAAACCTGACAGAGCTTGAGAGGATCTCCAGAGAAGAATGGGAGAAACTCCCCAAATACATGTATGTCAAGCTTATAGCGTCATACCCAAGAAGACTTGAGGCTGTAATCGCTGCCAAATGTGCTTCAACAAAGTACTAAGTAAAGGGTCTGAATACTTATGTAAATGTAATATATATATTTTAATTGTTATAAATTTGTAAACATTTCTAAAAACCTGTTTTTGCTTTGTTATTATGGGGTATTGTGATGTCATTATGGGCTATTGTGATGTCAATATGGGGTATTGTGATGTCGATATGGGGTATTGTGATGTCAATATGGGGTATTGTGTGTAGATTGATGAGAAAAAAACACAATTGAAAACATTTTAGAATAAGGCTTTAATGTAACAAAATGTGGGAAAAGTCCAGGGGTCTGAATACTTATGCACTGTAGAAACCTGCTTTAAACTCTCTTCCCTCTTCACACACAAGGTGCCCTGGGCGATGGCTGGACAGACAAGGCTTGCATTCCCACCGACCTGCCGTTCACCCCAAGCTGCTCCACAATGATCAGTCACCATGCAAGCCACCTGGCGGCCAGCCCCGAGGACCTTCCTGACTGTGGCCGGCCCCACCGAGAGGCCTTGGCCATGGGGGAGGAGATGGAGAGCAACGAGGGAAATGACTGCAAACAACAACAACAGCAGAAGAAGAAGAAGAAGAGGAGGCCCCGAGACGAGGTGTACGACAGGGGCCAACCGGAGACTCAGGCTGAGAACACAATCCCGTCAGAGGGCCACCACAGGGTCTCCCCCCGCAAGGACAGGGACAGGATGGTGGGGGGCTGGGAGCAGGAAGAGCCAGGGAGAAGTGGAGGCAGGGGAAAGAGGGGCAAGAGCAGGAAGAAGCTTCCAGAAGAGTGGGGGTTTACAGCCGAGCCCTTCGTGCCCTCCTCTGCCACTCACCTCCCTGAGGGGGTGTTAGACCAACTAGCGCCCCCCATCGCCCACCCCCAGCCCCTGGAGAACCCCTACTCTAGCATGGGTAACATGGGGCTGATCCCTGCCAGTGAGGACCTCTTCCCTCCATCTCTCACCCAGAATCTGCTCCCTCTCATGGCCCCCACCAGTCAGGGAGACTTCTCGCCCAGAGGCACCTTCCCCATGGCCACGTGTCCTGGAGACACATTCACCGCCAGCTACCAATACCTGCTTATGGATACAGAGACTGCCAGCCTGGGTAATGACAAAGAGGCTTTCTCCCCAACTTTTTCCCTAGATTCCCCAGTTCATGAGTCAGGGGTCAAAGTGATGTTTGATCATGACACCTCAATGCAGGATGTCCATATTGAAGATGCCATGAGTTTTAGCCCCACCCACCAACAAGATCGTGGCCTATCACCATTGGAGAAGCCTAGTGAGCTCACAGCGACCGCACCCCCTTTCTCCCCCTCCGACAGCTCCTGGCTCATCAACGACTACCACTTCAACAACAACAACAACTGCTTTGAGTTCAGTGACATCACTCCAGCGTGCTACCTACCTGTGGGCCTGGCATTCGACACACCCAGCCCAGTCCCGCTCCGCTGCCCCAAAACCATGCCTGAATTCTACCCCAGGGGGGGCAAAAAGGCCAAATCCCCATCACAGAAGATACCAAAGAAGTCCCGCTCCTCCTCCTCCTCTTCCACCAAAAGCCCCACCTCACCAGGTTCCGGTCTGAACCCCACCGCCCAGTCCTTCTTCCCCTGCTTCGCCAACCCCACAGAGCCCCTCACCGTGGTGGTGGCCCCAATGTCAGAAGGTTTGTTGCAGTGGTGTGTGATGTTCACTAGGAGGATTAGAGGAGTCGACCAATACCTTGCATGGGCATGTGGCTCTATGGCTGGGCTGGGACCGACCCAATAGCCCAGTCTAGACAGCCTGACTGACTAACTAAGATACACTCTGTCCGAGGGGCGTGGTTTGGCTTTTTTGGGGAGTTTTCTCTTACCCACAAGGCACTGCTGCGTCTGGGCAGTGCTGGAGTGTTCTCATTAACCCTGTGTTGTCCAGGGTGTGCTACTAACTACCACACATCACCACATGCAGTGTCACCAGTTTCACTCTCTCTCTGTCTTCCTTTCTGCTGTGTCCCGGTGTCTCTCTCTCTCTCTCTGTCTTCCTTTCTGCTGTGTCCCGGTGTCTCTCTCTCTCTCTCTCTCTCTCTCTGTCTTCCTTTCTGCTGTGTCCCGGTGTCTCTCTTAGTCTAGTATGTTGGAGGTCCATGACTTCTTCATGTCTTCTTATCCTCACTGTTGAATTAAAAGATTTCTTCCCTCCACGCTGTCTCTTCTATAGCTAACATTTCGTTCAGAGAGGAGCCTCTAAACAGTTCTCTGTGGATGTTTTGTCCAAACCACTGCAATGCATGACCGCTCACTAACCAAAAACACGTCTGAATGAATATACACTCAAATCAGATCCCATGTTGATTGTTATTACCTCTTTCTTTCGTTCCATGTCCTGCCGATTCCCTTCTGCCTCCACGACGGCCACCACAACAGGTGAGTCAGGAAATCTACGTGATCTCTATGGGGCGTAGATTGTGGGAAATAGATTGTGGAACATTGTTTAAATAGATTGTAGCAAAGTCTTGCGTTGCAATGCACCACAGTGACACAAACCCTTCAAGACAGGGCGAGGCAGGGCTGAAAACAGATGGCTTGAGGCTGAATCCAAGGATAAATCAATGTGAGGGATTGCAGGTGCTGTCGCTGTGACTATGTCCAGGCCAGGGTAGATATATACTGTATACAGCGGCAGGCGGGGGACACTAGGACAGGAAAGTGGAATATAGAATAGTATTGAGAGAGATGTTGTTTTAGGACCAGATGCTGCTGGAAGTGGTGTTGGAGGGCCAGTAGGAGGCACTCTTTCCTCTGGTTTAAAAAAATGCCCCAGGGCAGTGATTGGGGATGTTGCCCTGTGTAGGGTGCTGTTTTTCAGATGTGACGTTAAACAGGTCTCCTGACTCTCTGTGGTCACTAAAGATCCCATGGGACTTATTGTAGGAGTAGGGGTGTTAACCCTGGTGTCCTGGCTAAATTCCCAATCTGGCCCTCATACCATCATTGCCACCTAATCATCTTTAGCTTACAATTGTCTCATTCATCCTCCCCTGTAACTATTCCCCATATCGTTACTGTAAAGGCCTACACACGCCAAACAGCCTACACACGCCAAACAGCCTACACACGCCAAACAGCCTACACACGCCAAACAACCTACACACGCCAAACAGCCTACACACGCCAAACAGCCTACACACGCCAAACAACCTACACACGCCAAACAACCTACACACGCCAAACAACCTACACACGCCAAACAGCCTACACACGCCAAACAGCCTACACACGCCAAACAACCTACACACGCCAAACAGCCTACACACGCCAAACAGCCTACACACGCCAAACAGCCTACACACGCCAAACAGCCTACACACGCCAAACAACCTACACACGCCAAACAACCTACACACGCCAAACAGCCTACACACGCCAAACAACCTACACACGCCAAACAGCCTACACACGCCAAACAGCCTACACACGCCAAACAGCCTACACACGCCAAACAGCCTACACACGCCAAACAACCTACACACGCCAAACAGCCTACACACGCCAAACAACCTACACACGCCAAACAACCTACACACGCCAAACAGCCTACACACGCCAAACAACCTACACACGCCAAACAACCTACACACGCCAAACAGCCTACACACGCCAAACAGCCTACACACGCCAAACAGCCTACACACGCCAAACAGCCTACACACGCCAAACAGCCTACACACGCCAAACAGCCTACACACGCCAAACAACCTACACACGCCAAACAGCCTACACACGCCAAACAGCCTACACACGCCAAACAACCTACACACGCCAAACAGCCTACACACGCCAAACAGCCTACACACGCCAAACAACCTACACACGCCAAACAACCTACACACGCCAAACAACCTACACACGCCAAACAGCCTACACACGCCAAACAGCCTACACACGCCAAACAGCCTACACACGCCAAACAGCCTACACACGCCAAACAGCCTACACACGCCAAACAACCTACACACGCCAAACAGCCTACACACGCCAAACAGCCTACACACGCCAAACAGCCTACACACCAAATGGTTTTGGGTGCGGGCAGATAACTTTACGTCGATCCACAGAGGCAAAAAGGACAATGTTGTAGTTTAATTCAATAAGAGAAAAGCTGCAAAATGTAGAGTTGAAAATAAAGAGAAGGGAAGGCCAGAAAAGTCATGTTTGGGAAAGATTTGGTGAAGCGGCAAAAGAGGATTATGTGTGATGATTGTGAGGAGCTATACACATTTGACAGTCACAAGACGGGGCCTGTGGCACGTCACGGGAACTGTAGCCTACTGTTCCGATGGGTTAAATGGAATCTGATGGAATCTGAAATATGGACCCTGACTGTAGGTCAGTGGTGGAAAAAGTGCCCAAGTGTCATACTTGAGTAAAAGTAAAGATACCTTCATAGAAAATGACTCAAGAAAAAGTGAAAGTCACCAAGTAAAATATTACCAAGTGAAAAATAATGTAATTGCTAAAATATACTTAAATATCAAAAGTTATAGTTGAAGTAAAAAGTAATTTCAAATTCCTTATATTAAGCAAACCAGACAGAACCATTTTCTTGTCTTTATTTTTTGACGGATAGCCAGGGGCACACTCCAACACTCAGACATTATTTACAGATAGCCAGGGGAATACTCCAACCCTCAGACATCATTTACAGACAGCCAGGGGCACACTCCAACACTCAGACATAATTTACAGAGAGCCAGGGGCACACTCCAACACTCACACATAATTTACAGATAGCCAGGGGAACACTCCAACACTCAGACATCATTTACAGATAGCCAGGGGAACACTCCAACACTCAGACATCATTACAGATAGCCAGGGGAACACTCCAACACTCACACATAATTTACATATAGCCAGGGGAACACTCCAACACTCAGACATCATTTACAGATAGCCAGGGGAACACTCCAACACTCAGACATAATTTACAGATAGCCAGGGGAACACTCCAACCCTCAGACATCATTTACAGATAGCCAGGGGAACACTCCAACCCTCAGACATAATTTACAGATAGCCAGGGGAACACTCCAACACTCAGACATAATTTACAGATAGCCAGGGGAACACTCCAACCCTCAGACATCATTTACAGAGAGCCAGGGGAACACTCAGACATCATTTACAGATAGCCAGGGGAACACTCCAACACTCAGACATTATTTACAGATAGCCAGGGGAACACTCCAACACTCAGACATCATTTACAGAGAGCCTGGGGAACACTCCAACACTCAGACATCATTTACAGATAGCCAGGGGAACACTCCAACACTCAGACATTATTTACAGATAGCCAGGGGAACACTCCAACACTCAGACATCATTTACAGATAGCCAGGGGAACACTCCAACACTCAGACATAATTTACAGATAGCCAGGGGAACACTCCAACACTCAGACATCATTTACAGATAGCCAGGGGAACACTCCAACCCTCAGACATCATTTACAGATAGCCAGGGGAACACTCCAACACTCAGACATCATTACAGATAGCCAGGGGAACACTCCAACACTCAGACATCATTTACAGATAGCCAGGGTAACACTCCAACACTCAGATATCATTTACAGATAGCCAGGGGAACACTCCAACACTCAGACATCATTTACAGATAGCCAGGGGAACACTCCAACACTCAGACATCATTTACAGATAGCCAGGGGCACAGTCCAACACTCAGAGATCATTTACAGATAGCCAGGGGCACACTCCAACACTCAGAGATCATTTACAGAGAGCCAGGGGAACACTCCAACACTCACACATAATTTACAGATAGCCAGGGGAACACTCCAACACTCAGACATCATTTACAGAGAGCCAGGGGAACACTCCAACACTCAGATATCATTTACAGATAGCCAGGGGAACACTCCAACACTCAGACATAATTTACAGATAGCCAGGGGAACACTCCAACACTCAGACATCATTACAGATAGCCAGGGGAACACTCCAACACTCAGACATAATTTACAGATAGCCAGGGTAACACTCCAACACTCAGATATCATTTACAGATAGCCAGGGGAACACTCCAACACTCAGACATAATTTACAGATAGCCAGGGGAACACTCCAACACTCAGACATCATTTACAGATAGCCAGGGGCACAGTCCAACACTCAGAGATCATTTACAGATAGCCAGGGGCACACTCCAACACTCAGAGATCATTTACAGAGAGCCAGGGGAACACTCCAACACTCACACATAATTTACAGATAGCCAGGGGAACACTCAAACACTCAGACATCATTTACAGACAAAGCATTTGTGTTTAGTGAGTCTGTCAGATCAGAGGCAGTAGGGAAGACCAGGGATATGCTCTTGATAAGTGCGTGAATTAGACCATTTTCCTGTCCTGCTAAGCATTCAGAATGTAACCGGTACTTTCAGGTGTCAGGGAAAATGTATGGAGTGAAAAGTACATTATTTTCTTTAGAAATGTAGTGAAGTAAAAGTTGTCATAAATATAAATAGTAAAGTACAGATACCCATAAAAACTACTGAAGTAGTACTTTAAAGTATTTTTTCTTAAGTACTTTACACCACTGCTGTAGGTCTTAAACCTCTCACATAGCCTCAATATTAACTCTTCCAGAATTCTTGCAGTAAAATGATATGCAAAATGTTGACTCGAGAACAGATATGGAGAAATATGGTTTATTTCTTTCAGCATCTTGAGAGAACGTGAATGTGCAGTTAGGGAACATCTGTGGAGGTGTTGTCTTTATCAGCATCATAAAAGCTGATCGTATTTCAACCACATAAAATATGTATCCAAGCCTAACTGAAATCTTATCAGAAACGTGACATTTTCACAGCTTTCTATTTGCTTATAACCGGTCAAACTGATGTCGTTTGGACGTTTTGCACAGAAAATATTTCCAGTTTGTTTTGTTATTGCATTTACTCCCCGGTCCCTAAATGTCTTTGCTCCGCAAAAAAAAGCAGAGATGACAGAGAACTTTACTGATGTCAACTAGACTGAAGCATTCATTCTATCCATTTTTAAAATGACATTATTCTGGTGAACAAGGGTTTCTTTAGTCTTCTAGGTCAACATATAAGGACAGAAGAGAAGCTGCATCTATCTAATTGTAGACAAGTTGACTAACAAATAGCCTTACCAAAATGTTGGAAGTTATAAGCAGAAACCTATCTAAATCAGGAAAGGACATGTAAACATTTTTCCAAAAATCTTGGATGTCAATTAAGGTAGCCCCCCGCACCTCTGATTCAGAGGGGTGGGGTTAAATGCAGAAGACACAGTTCAGTTGTACAACTGACTAGGTATTCCCCTTTCCTTTTCTTTCAGTTGTACAACTGACTAGGTATCCCCCTTTCCTTTCAGTTGTACAACTGACTAGGTATCCCCCTTTCCTTTCAGTTGTACAACTGACTAGGTATCCCCCTTTCCTTTCAGTTGTACAACTGACTAGGTATCCCCCTTTCCTTTCAGTTGTACAACTGACTAGGTATCCCCCTTTCCTTTCAGTTGTACAACTGACTAGGTATCCCCCTTTCCTTTCAGTTGTACAACTGACTAGGTATCCCCCTTTCCTTTCAGTTGTACAACTGACTAGGTATCCCCCTTTCCTTTCAGTTGTACAACTGACTAGGTAACCCCCTTTCCTTTCAGTTGTACAACTGACTAGGTATCCCCCTTTCCTTTCCTTTCAGTTGTACAACTGACTAGGTATCCCCCTTTCCTTTCAGTTGTACAACTGACTAGGTATCCCCCTTTCCTTTCCTTTCAGTTGTACAACTGACTAGGTATCCCCCTTTCCTTTCAGTTGTACAACTGACTAGGTATCCCCCTTTCCTTTCAGTTGTACAACTGACTAGGTATCCCCCTTTCCTTTCCTTTCAGTTGTACAACTGACTAGGTATCCCCCTTTCCTTTCAGTTGTATAACTGACTAGGTATCCCCCTTTCCTTTCAGTTGTACAACTGACTAGGTATCCCCCTTTCCTTTCAGTTGTACAACTGACTAGGTATCCCCCTTTCCTTTCAGTTGTACAACTGACTAGGTATCCCCCTTTCCTTTCAGTCGGTGGCGCCGACTGACATCAGATGAAGAACTAGACGCTCACAGGAGCAAGTGATAAACAAGCATTGCAGTCAGTTCTTTAGCATAGGTTTATTCTAAGCGTAGCAACATTTGCCATGTGTACAGTACATGCCTCTCAAGATACAGCCAATTAGATGCCAACTTCACCATCAGGTGCCTACTTCCCAAACTACACCCATTTATTTATTTGTATATTTTGGCCTCAGACGTAATGAAGAGTTATAAAAGTCGCGACACCTTCTGATTCACTTTGGAGAAATTGTCCGTCGAGTAGCTTGTGAAATATTTATGTTTATGTGGGCGACACGGTGAGCTGCCGGTATATAAATAGATGTTGTTGACATGCAGCGTTAAAACGAGGCTCAACGGGAACCGCTATGGTTAATGAAGAATTGGACGGGAGATTCAGTTTACCATCTCATCCTGCATCATTTCCTGTCTGTGGCATCCTCAATGGGCTCGTTGCAGACAGAGATTCATTGTGATGAGCCGTTATTGACCTGTGGAGATAGATAGGGGAACAGTGGAGTGTGTAAACTGACAAATAAGTTGTTTTTGATCAATTTCCTGAGAAAAAAAGTGCTTCATTTGGTCTGGCACTTTGAGTCAGGGGGGGGGGGACGACGACGAAATAACAGACTTTTAACAGTTGCGTTCTGTTCTTTGAGATTAATAGCTTGATTTGTGTGTGTGCGTGTGCATTTTTGGAACAGACACAGCTGTCTCTGTTGCCCCTCTGTAATTTGTCCTCTTTGTCAGTGTGCCGGGCTGGAGCTGTGTCACTGACGGTGCTATTTAGGCCCTGTAGGAGACAGGAGACTGGGCCGCTGTGTCCCGTCCCTCACCCAGCATGCTCTTTCTTTGGGGATGAGGGGCGGGATGAGCCCAACAGCAGTCTGTGTGTGTTGTCTGTGTGTGTCGTCTGTGTGTGTCGTCCATAGAAATTAGAATAAGTAGAACGGCTTGGAAGCTCCAACCCTGGCAATTGGTATTATGATGCAATCATTTCCATGGTATTTTGGAATGTCCTATCAACTGATGCTGAATTGGCATATCATTAGCATATTTATAGACCAACCAATAAGGAGCATATCCTAGCCCCCCACTCCCACTCCCATAAACAACCCTGCACCCCCACCCTACCACCTGTGAACCAATGCAATATTGGTGTGATTTCTGTGGTTTACATAAGTCAAGCAGTGCTGGGATTTTTTTCATCCAGCATTGGGGCTTTGAGTTGAGGCAGTCAGTCTGATAACTTGCCTCTGCCTTTTGGAGGGCGGCGGGAGGAGGACAGCCCCAAAACAGAGGTGCCATCCTGGATAACGGTGCCCACGTGCCACCAATGTGCCCCCACATTGTCCTCATGTCACTTTGGCTGAACACAGCAACAAAAGGCCCGCAAAGCTGAGGTTATGGGGTTATTTTAGGCCGGCAACCCAAAACATCAAGCGGCATAAATATTTCAGCCACCTATTTTTATCTATAGTCTTTTTCAGTGTTCCTGGGGGGCGGATTCTTCAATGGGCCGTTGACGGACAGGATCCTAGGAGGGACAAGTATCTGTGCGTTGTGAGTTGATGGCTTGTGACGTGAAGGGGTGACCGATGTGATTTCACATCACAGGCAACACCGGGGGAAAAACAGGACTCTCACTGGTGGTGTTATAGAAAGGGTTTATTTTTTATGTGTGGGGGCTATTTGGGTGAGGGAATGTTACAGAGCTAATGGTGTTTGGGTGGAGGTTTGTTCTATCTGTGTTGTATTCCTATGAGGACATGTTGAATGCCAGGACACAGCATTGCTCTATTGAACACAGTAGATTAGTGGGGTGAAGAACACAGTAGATTAGAGGGGTGAAGAACACAGTAGATTAGAGTGGTGAGGAACACAGTAGATTAGAGTGGTGAAGAACACATTAGATCAGAGTTGTGAAGAACACAGTAGATTAGAGTGGTGAAGAACACATTAGATTAGAGGGGTGAAGAACACAGTAGATTAGAGGGGTGAAGAACATTAGATTAGAGGGGTGAAGAACGCAGTAGATTAGAGTGGTGAGGAACACAGTAGATTAGAGTGGTGAAGAACACATTAGATCAGAGTTGTGAAGAACACAGTAGATTAGAGTGGTGAAGAACACATTAGATTAGAGGGGTGAAGAACACAGTAGATTAGAGGGGTGAAGAACATTAGATTAGAGGGGTGAAGAACGCAGTAGATTAGAGGGGTGAAGAACACAGTAGATTAGAGGGGTGAAGAACATTAGATTAGAGGAGTGAAGAAAACAGTAGATTAGAGGGGTGAAGAACACAGTAGATTAGAGTGGTGAAGAACACAGTTGATCAGAGGGGTGAAGAACACAGTAGATTAGAGTAGTGAAGAACTCGTTAGATTAGAGGGGTGAAGAACACAGTAGATTAGAGGGGTGAAGAACGCATTAGATTAGAGGGGTGAAGAACACAGTAGATTAGAGGGGTGAAGAACTCATTAGATTAGAGGGGTGAAGAACACAGTAGATTAGAGGGGTGAAGAAGGCATTAGATTAGAGGGGTGAAGAACACAGTAGATTAGAGTGGTGAAGAACACAGTAGATTAGAGGGGTGAAGAACGCATTAGATTAGAGGGGTGAAGAACACAGTTGATTAGAGGGGTGAAGAACATTAGATTAGAGGGGTGAAGAACACAGTTGATTAGAGTGGTGAAGAACACAGTAGATTAGAGGGGTGAAGAACGCATTAGATTAGAGTGGTGAAGAACACAGTAGATTAGAGTAGTGAAGAACACAGTAGATTAGAGTTGTGAAGAACACAGTAGATTAGAGTAGTGAAGAACACAGTTGATTAGAGTGGTGAAGAACATTAGATTAGAGGGGTGAAGAACGCATTAGATTAGAGTGGTGAAGAACACAGTAGATTAGAGGGGTGAAGAACGCATTAGATTAGAGTTGTGAAGAACACAGTAGATTAGAGTAGTGAAGAACACAGTAGATTAGAGTTGTGAAGAACACAGTAGATTAGAGTAGTGAAGAACACAGTTGATTAGAGTGGTGAAGAACATTAGATTAGAGTGGTGAAGAACACGTTAGATTAGAGTGGTGAAGAACATTAGATTAGAGGGGTGAAGAACATTAGATTAGAGGGGTGAAGAACATTAGATTAGAGGGGTGAAGAACATTAGATTAGAGGGGTGAAGAACACAGTAGATTAGAGTGGGGAAGAACACCGTAGATTAGAGGGGTGAAGAACTCATTAGATTAGAGTGGTGAAGAACACATTAGATCAGAGTTGTGAAGGACACAGTAGATTAGAGTGGTGAAGAACACAGTAGATTAGAGTGGTGAAGAACTCATTAGATTAGAGTGGTGAAGAACACAGTAGATTAGAGGGGTGAAGAACACAGTAGATCAGAGGGGTGAAGAACACAGTAGATTAGAGGGGTGAAGAACACAGTTGATTAGAGGGGTGAAGAACATTAGATTAGAGTGGTGAAGAACTCATTAGATTAGAGTGGTGAAGAACATTAGATTAGAGTGGTGAAGAACTCATTAGATTAGAGGGGTGAAGAACTCATTAGATTAGAGTGGTGAAGAACTCATTAGATTAGAGTGGTGAAGAACATTAGATTAGAGTGGTGAAGAACTCATTAGATTAGAGTGGTGAAGAACTCATTAGATCAGAGTGGTGAAGAACTCATTAGATTAGAGTGGTAAAGAACACAGTAGATCAGAGTGGTGAAGAACTCATTAGATTAGAGTGGTGAAGAACACAGTAGATTAGAGTGGTGAAGAACTCATTAGATCAGAGTGGTGAAGAACACAGTAGATTAGAGTGGTGAAGAACACAGTAGATTAGAGTGGTGAAGAACACAGTAGATTAGAGTGGTGAAGAACTCATTAGATCAGAGTGGTGAAGAACTCATTAGATCAGAGTGGTGAAGAACACAGTAGATTAGAGGGGTGAAGAACTCATTAGATCAGAGTGGTGAAGAACTCATTAGATCAGAGTGGTGAAGAACACAGTAGATTAGAGGGGTGAAGAACACAGTAGATTAGAGTGGTGAAGAACTCATTAGATCAGAGTGGTGAAGAACACAGTAGATTAGAGGGGTGAAGACCTCATTAGATCAGAGTGGTGAAGAACTCATTAGATTAGAGGGGTGAAGAACACAGTTGATCAGAGTGGTGAAGAACTCATTAGATTAGAGGGGTGAAGAACTAATTAGATTAGAGTGGTGAAGAACTCATTAGATCAGAGTGGTGAAGAACTCATTAGATCAGAGTGGTGAAGAACACAGTAGATTAGAGTGGTGAAGAACTCATTAGATCAGAGTGGTGAAGAACACAGTAGATTAGAGTGGTGAAGAACTCATTAGATCAGAGTGGTGAAGAACACAGTAGATTAGAGTGGTGAAGAACTCATTAGATCAGAGTGGTGAAGAACACAGTAGATTAGAGTGGTGAAGAACTCATTAGATTAGAGTGGTGAAGAACACAGTAGATTAGAGGGGTGAAGAACACAGTAGATTAGAGTGGTGAAAAACTCATTAGATCAGAGTGGTGAAGAACACAGTAGATTAGAGGGGTGAAAAACACAGTAGATTAGAGTGGTGAAGAACTCATTAGATCAGAGTGGTGAAGAACTCATTAGATTAGAGGGGTTAAGAACACAGTAGATCAGAGGGGTGAAGAACTCATTAGATTAGAGTGGTGAAGAACTCATTAGATTAGAGTGGTGAAGAACTCATTAGATTAGAGTGGTGAAGAACACAGTAGATTAGAGGGGTGAAGAACACAGTAGATTAGAGTGGTGAAGAACACAGTAGATTAGAGTGGTGAAGAACACAGTAGATTAGAGGGGTGAAGAACACAGTAGATTAGAGTGGTGAAGAACTCATTAGATTAGAGTGGTGAAGAACTCATTAGATTAGAGTGGTGAAGAACACAGTAGATTAGAGTGGTGAAGACCTCATTAGATCAGAGTGGTGAAGAACTCATTAGATTAGAGGGGTGAAGAACACAGTAGATTAGAGGGGTGAAGAACACAGTAGATTAGAGGGGTGAAGAACACAGTAGATTAGAGGGGTGAAGAACTCATTAGATTAGAGTGGTGAAGAACTCATTAGATTAGAGGGGTGAAGAACACAGTTGATTAGAGTGGTGAAGAACATTAGATTAGAGTGGTGAAGAACACGTTAGATTAGAGTGGTGAAGAACATTAGATTAGAGGGGTGAAGAACATTAGATTAGAGGGGTGAAGAACATTAGATTAGAGGGGTGAAGAACATTAGATTAGAGGGGTGAAGAACACCGTAGATTAGAGTGGGGAAGAACACAGTAGATTAGAGTGGTGAAGAACACAGTTGATTAGAGGGGTGAAGAACACATTAGATTAGAGGGGTGAAGAACACCGTAGATTAGAGGGGTGAAGAACTCATTAGATTAGAGTGGTGAAGAACACAGTAGATTAGAGTGGTGAAGAACTCATTAGATTAGAGTGGTGAAGAACACAGTAGATTAGAGGGGTGAAGAACACAGTAGATCAGAGGGGTGAAGAACACAGTAGATTAGAGGGGTGAAGAACACAGTTGATTAGAGGGGTGAAGAACATTAGATTAGAGTGGTGAAGAACTCATTAGATTAGAGTGGTGAAGAACATTAGATTAGAGTGGTGAAGAACTCATTAGATTAGAGTGGTGAAGAACTCATTAGATTAGAGTGGTGAAGAACTCATTAGATTAGAGTGGTGAAGAACATTAGATTAGAGTGGTGAAGAACTCATTAGATTAGAGTGGTGAAGAACTCATTAGATCAGAGTGGTGAAGAACTCATTAGATTAGAGTGGTAAAGAACACAGTAGATCAGAGTGGTGAGGAACTCATTAGATTAGAGGGGTGAAGAACATTAGATTAGAGTGGTGAAGAACTCATTAGATCAGAGTGGTGAAGAACACAGTAGATTAGAGGGGTGAAGAACACAGTAGATTAGAGTGGTGAAGAACTCATTAGATCAGAGTGGTGAAGAACTCATTAGATCAGAGTGGTGAAGAACACAGTAGATTAGAGTGGTGAAGAACACAGTAGATTAGAGTGGTGAAGAACTCATTAGATTAGAGTGGTGAAGAACACATTAGATTAGAGGGGTGAAGAACACAGTAGATTAGAGTGGTGAAGAACTCATTAGATCAGAGTGGTGAAGAACTCATTAGATCAGAGTGGTGAAGAACACAGTAGATTAGAGGGGTGAAGAACACAGTAGATTAGAGTGGTGAAGAACACAGTAGATTAGAGGGGTGACGAACACAGTAGATTAGAGTGGTGAAGACCTCATTAGATCAGAGTGGTGAAGAACTCATTAGATTAGAGGGGTGAAGAACACAGTTGATCAGAGTGGTGAAGAACTCATTAGATTAGAGGGGTGAAGAACTAATTAGATTAGAGTGGTGAAGAACACAGTAGATTAGAGGGGTGAAGAACACAGTAGATTAGAGGGGTGAAGAACACAGTAAATTAGAGTGGTGAAGAACTCATTAGATCAGAGTGGTGAAAAACACAGTAGATTAGAGTGGTGAAGAACTCATTAGATCAGAGTGGTGAAGAACTCATTAGATTAGAGGGGTTAAGAACACAGTAGATCAGAGGGGTGAAGAACTCATTAGATTAGAGTGGTGAAGAACTCATTAGATTAGAGTGGTGAAGAACTCATTAGATTAGAGTGGTGAAGAACTCATTAGATTAGAGGGGTTAAGAACACAGTAGATTAGAGGGGTGAAGAACTCATTAGATTAGAGTGGTGAAGAACTCATTAGATTAGAGTGGTGAAGAACTCATTAGATTAGAGTGGTGAAGAACACAGTAGATTAGAGGGGTGAAGAACACAGTAGATTAGAGTGGTGAAGAACACAGTAGATTAGAGTGGTGAAGAACACAGTAGATTAGAGTGGTGAAGAACTCATTAGATTAGAGTGGTGAAGAACTCATTAGATTAGAGTGGTGAAGAACACAGTAGATTAGAGTGGTGAAGACCTCATTAGATCAGAGTGGTGAAGAACTCATTAGATTAGAGGGGTGAAGAACACAGTAGATTAGAGGGGTGAAGAACTCATTAGATTAGAGTGGTGAAGAACTCATTAGATTAGAGGGGTGAAGAACACAGTAGATTAGAGGGGTGAAGAACACAGTAGATTAGAGGGGTGAAGAACACAGTAGATTAGAGGGGTGAAGAACTCATTAGATTAGAGTGGTGAAGAACTCATTAGATTAGAGGGGTGAAGAACGCATTAGATCAGAGGGGTGAAGAACACAGTAGATTAGAGGGGTGAAGAACACAGTAGATTAGAGTGGTGAAGAACACAGTAGATTAGAGGGGTGAAGAACATTAGATTAGAGTGGTGAAGAACTCATTAGATTAGAGGGGTGAAGAACGCATTAGATCAGAGGGGTGAAGAACACAGTAGATTAGAGGGGTGAAGAACACAGTAGATTAGAGTGGTGAAGAACTCATTAGATTAGAGGGGTGAAGAACATTAGATTAGAGGGGTGAAGAACATTAGATTAGAGTGGTGAAGAACTCATTAGATTAGAGGGGTGAAGAACTCATTAGATTAGAGTGGTGAAGAACTCATTAGATTAGAGTGGTGAAGAACTCATTAGATTAGAGTGGTGAAGAACTCAGTAGATTAGAGTGGTGAAGAACACAGTAGATCAGAGGGGTGAAGAACACAGTAGATTAGAGGGGTGAGTGCGATACGGAGGGGCCTAGTCGTACATCAAGATCCGTATCTCTATTCTACACGTTTTCATTACTAACGTTGTGATTCTCAAAAAACATATAGTACTTTATCCTTTTTGTTTGAAATGCCTGAGTAGTTTTTTTGTATACATAAAATATGACGATTGTATCTCACTCAACTGACTTTTATAGAAACAATTTGGTGAATTTGGTTATACTGAAAGTGCAAGGTTTTTCTTTTAAATCACCTATTATAACACTGCTAAGGATGGGTTGATGACCAATTTTTCACATGTTGTTGTGTTACATCCTGAATTTAAAATGTATTCAATTGAGATGTTGTGCCACTGGCCTACATACAATACCGTATAATGTAAAAGTGTCATCATTTTTTGGGGGCATTTTTACAAATGAATTAAAAATGAAAAGCTGAAGTGTCTTGAGTCAATAAGTATTCAATCCCTTTGTTATGGCAAGCCTAAATAAGTTCAGGAGTAAAAATGTGCTTTACAAATGACATAATAAGTTGCGTGGACTCACTGTGTGCAATAATAGTATTTTCTCTACCCCACACATACAATTATCTGTAAGGTCCCTCAGTCGAGCAGTGAATTTCAAACACAGTTTCAACCACAAAGACCAGGGGGCTTTTCCAATGCCTCGCAAAAAAAGGGCACATATTGGTAGATAAAAAATTCAAATACAAAAAAGCAGACATTGAATATCCCTTTGAGCATGGTGAAGTTATTCAGTACACTTTGGATGGTGTATCAATACACCCAGTCACTACAAAGGTACAGGCGTCCTTCTTAACTCAGTTGCCGGAGAGGAAGGAAACCACTCAGGGATTTTACAATGAGGCCAATGGTGACATTAAAACAGTTACACAGTTTAATGGCTGTGATAGGAGAAAACTGAGGATAGATCAACAACATTGTAGTTACTCCACAATACTAACCTAAATGACATAGTGAAAATATTCAAAACATTCACCCTGTTTGCAATAAGCCACTAAAGTAAAACTGCCAAAAATTGGGCAAATAAATGAACGTTATGTCCTGAATACAAAGTATTATGTTTGGGGCAAATCCAACACAACACATCACTGAGTACCACTCTTTATATTTTCAAGCATGGTGGTGGCTGCATCATGTTATGGGTATGCTTGTCATCGGCAAGGACTAGGGAGTTTTTTTAGGGTAAAAATAAATGGAATAGAGCTAAGCACAGGCAAAATCCTAGAGGGAAACTTGCTTCTGTCGGCTTTCCAAAAGACACTGGGAGACAAATTCCAACACGGCAATAACCTACAAATATACACTGGAGTTGCTTACCAAGATGACATTGAATGTTCCTGAGTGGCCTAGTTAGAGTTTTGTCTTAAATCGGCTTGAAAATCTATGGCAAGACTTAAGAACGGCTGTCTAGCAATGCCCAACGACCAATTTGACTGAGCTTGAAAAAAATTCAAAGAATAAAGGGCAAATAATGTACGATCCAGGTGTGCAAATGTCTTATAGACTTACCCATAAAGACTTACAGCTGTAATCACTCCTAAAGGTGATTCTTGACTCAGGGGTGGGAATATTTATGTAAATTAGACATTTTCAGCGACTAGCTGATGTGGCGTGTTGATGAGAGCTGGGCGCTCAGGTGTGGGCTCAGGGCCTGGGGTTATAAATAAGGCTTCTGACACAGCCCCCGTAGAGACAGACAAATCTATCCACAGCAGGGCTGCTCTGCTGTCCACTGGCCCTCAGCAGCATTGCAAAGCACAGCAAGGCTGTGATTTCTCTCTTGATTTCTCTCTTCCTCTGAGAGAATGTGTGTGTGTGTGTGTGTGTGTGTGTGTGTGTGTGTGTGTGTGTGTGTGTGTGTGTGTGTGTGTGTGTGTGTGTGTGTGTGTGTGTGTGTGTGTGTGTGTGTGTGTGTGTGTGTGTGTGTGTGTGTGTGTGTTGTGTATGATGTGTTTTTGGGCTCCCCACTGTCTTAAGGGAACTTGGTCTCCACACTCCAACACAGTGTGACAGACACTTGTTGTTTTCTGTGAACTAGACAATGATATGTGAATAATGAAATCCCCGTGGGCTTATATTGGCTATCTAAGGCTTACATTGGCTATCTAAGGCTTGAAAAAGCAACATGAGAGTGTTTATGAATGGCAGACTAATAGATACATGGCAGACTTGAATTAATATGGAATGACTGCAGAAACATGAATGTAGTGAAAATGGTAGGAAAGAGTAGGTAGGTCAGATTGCTGACAGTTCCAATGGTAGACAGTTCCAGTTACAGTGGTTGACAGTTCCCGTGGTAGTTAGGTCCCGTGGTAGACAGTTACAGTGAGAGACAGTTACAGTGGTAGACAGTTGCAGTGGTAGACAGTTACAGTGGTAGACAGTTACAGTGTTAGACAGTTAAATTTCCAGTGGTAGACAGTTACAGTGGTACACAGTTACAGTTACAGTGGTAGACAGTTCAAGTTCCAGTGGTACACAGTTACAGTGGTAGACAGTTCAATTTCCAGTGGTAGACAGTTACAGTGGTATACAGTTACAGTGGTAGACCGTTACAGTTGCAGTGGTAGACCGTTACAGTTGCAGTGGTAGAAAGTTACAGTGGTAGACAGTTGCAGTGGTAGACAGTTACAGTTACAGTGTTAGACAGTTCAATTTCCAGTGGTAGACAGTTACAGTGGTAGACAGTTACAGTGGTGGATAGTTAGTTAGTTAGTGGTAGACAATTCCAGTGATAGACAGTTACAGTGGTAGACAGTTACAGTTACAGTAATAGACAGTTACAGTAATAGACAGTTACAGTGATACAGTTACAGTAGTAGACCGTTACAGTTACAGTGAGATACAGTTACAATAGTAGACAGTTACAGTGGTAGACAGTGATAGACCGTTACAGTGATAGACAGTTACAGTAGTAGACAGGTAAAGTGATTGACAGTTACAGTGATAGGCAGTTACAGTGATATACAGTTACAGTGATAGACAGCTACAGTGGTAGACAGTGATAGACAGTTACATTAGTAGACAGTTACAGTGATAGACAGTTACACTGGTAGACAGTGATAGACAGTTACATTAGTAGACAGTTAAAGTGATTGGCAGTTACAATGATAGGCAGTTACAGTGATAGACAGTTACAGTGATATACAGTTACAGTGGTAGACAGTGATAGACAGTTACATTAGTAGACAGTTAAAGTGATTGGCAGTTACACTGATAGGCAGTTACAGTGATAGACAGTTACAGTGGTAGACAGTGATAGACAGTTACATTAATAGACAGTTACAGTGGTAGACAGTTCCAGAAGTAGACAGTGATAGACAATTACAGTAGTAGACAGTTACAGTAGTAGACAGTTACAGTAGTAGACTGTTACAGTGATAGACAGTTACAGTGGAAGACAGTTACAGTAGTAGACAGTTACAGTAGTAGACTGTTACAGTGGTAGACAGTTACAGTAGTAGACAGTTACAGTAAAAGACAGTTTCAGCAGGAGACAGTTACGGAAGTAGACAGTTACAGTGGTAGACAGTGATAGACCGTTACAGTGATAGACAGTTACAGTAGTAGACAGGTAAAGTGATTGACAGTTACAGTGATAGGCAGTTACAGTGGTAGACAGTGATAGACAGTTACATTGGTAGACAGTTACAGTGGTAGACAGTTACAGTGGTAGACAGTTACAGTAGTAGACAGTGATAGACAGTTACAGTAGTAGATAGTAATAGACAGTTAAAGTGATAGACAGTTACAGTGGTAGACAGTGATAGACAGTTACAGTAGTAGACAGTTACAGTAGTAGACTGTTACAGTGGTAGACTGTTACAGTGGTAGACAGTTACAGTAGTAGATAGTGATAGACAGTTACAGTGATAGACAGTTACAGTAGTAGACAGTTACAGTAGTAGACAGTGACAGTAGTAGACAGTTACAGTTACAGTGGTAGACAGTTACAGTAGTAGACAGTTAGTGGTAGAGAGTTACATTATTAGACAGTTACAGTGGTAGAGAGTTAGTTACAGTAGTAGACAGTTACAGTGATAGGCAGTTACAGTGATAGACAGTTACAGTGGTAGACAGTGATAGACAGTTACATTAGTAGACCGTTACAGTAGTAGACAGTTAGTGGTAGAGAGTTACACTATTAGACAGTTACAGTGGTAGACAGTTAGTTACAGTGGTAGACAGTTACAGTGATAGGGAGTTACAGTGATAGACAGTTACAGTGGTAGACAGTTACAGTGATAGACAGTTACAGTAGTAGACAGTTACAGTGATAGACAGTTACAGTGGTAGACAGTTACAGTGGTAGACAGTTACATTAGTAGACAGTTACATTATTAGACAGTTACAGTGGTAGACAGTTACAGTAGTAGACAGTTACATTATTAGACAGTTACAGTGGTAGACAGTTAGTTACAGTAGTAGACAGTTACATTAGTAGACAGTTACAGTGATAGGCAGTTACAGTGATAGACAGTTACATTAGTAGACAGTTACAGTGGTAGACAGTTACAGTGATAGGCAGTTACAGTGATAGGCAGTTACAGTGATAGACAGTTACAGTGGTAGACAGTTACAGTGATAGACAGTTACAGTGGTAGACAGTTACATTAGTAGACAGTTACAGTGGTGGACAGTTAAAGTTACAGTAGTAGACCATTACAGGGGTAGACAGTTACAGTGGTAGACAGTTAGTTACAGTAGTAGACAGTTACAGGGGTAGACAATTACAGTAGTAGACAGTTAGTTACAGTACTAGACAGTTACAGTACTAGACAGTTACATTAGTAGATAGCTACAGTAGTAGACAGTTACAGGGGTAGACAGTTACAGTGGTAGACAGTTAGTTACAGTACTAGACAGTTACAGTAGTAGACAGTTACAGTGGTAGACAGTTAGTTACAGTACTAGACAGTTACAGTAGTAGACAGTTACAGTAGTAGATAGCTACAGTAGTAGGCAGTTACATTTACAGTGGTAGACAGTTACACTGGTAGACAGTTACAGTGACATACGGTTACAGTTATAAACAGTTACAGTGATAGATGGTTACAGTGGGGGACAGTTACAGTGGGAGACAGTTACAGTGGAAGACAGTTACAGTGATAGACATTTACAGTGATAGACAGTTACAGTGGTAGACAGTTACAGTGATAGACAGTTACAGTGATATACAGTTACAGTGATAGACAGTTACAGTGGTAGACAGTTACAGTGATAGACAGTTCTCCATGCACCTTTGGCGAGGGGGGAGGGTCTGGCTAGTTGCCATGGTGACTGAGCAGCAGTTTATGTTGCCATGGGGATGGCGACTAATACTGAGAAAGTAGGCTGAGGCTAAAAGCTCTTTATCAGTGACACACACCCCAACACACAAACACACACACACCCCCCAACACACAAACACACACACACACCAACTCACAGAAACATCACACTAACTAACTCAAAAACAGGTCACAGCACAAATACATGCATGAATATAATGTTATTTTTTACATGCAACCTCATTGGAGGGAAACTAATCACGTACACAGAAACAACAACGCAAAAGGGGGGGGGGGGGGGGGGGGGGGGGGTCACGCAGGAAGAACTGTGTATTACAGCACCAGCCACTCTGTATCAGTCTAAAAGGGGGGGGTCACGCAGGAAGAACTGTGTATTACAGCACCAGCCACTCTGTATCAGTCTAAAAGGGGGGGGTCACGCAGGAAGAACTGTGTATTACAACACCAGCCACTCTGTATCAGTCTAAAAGGGGGGGGTCACGCAGGAAGAACTGTATATTACAGCACCAGCCACTCTGTATCAGTCTAAAAGGGGGGGTCACGCAGGAAGAACTGTGTATTACAGCACCAGCCACTGTATCAGTCTAAAAGGGGGGGTCACGCAGGAAGAACTGTATATTACAACACCAGCCACTCTGTATCAGTCTAAAAGGGGGGGGTCACGCAGGAAGAACTGTGTATTACAGCACCAGCCACTCTGTATCAGTCTAAAAGGGGGGGTCACGCAGGAAGAACTGTGTATTACAGCACCAGCCACTCTGTATCAGTCTAAAAGGGGGGGGTCACGCAGGAAGAACTGTGTATTACAGCACCAGCCACTCTGTATCAGTCTAAAAGGGGGGGTCACGCAGGAAGAACTGTGTATTACAGCACCAGCCACTCTGTATCAGTCTAAAAGGGGGGGGTCACGCAGGAAGAACTGTGTATTACAGCACCAGCCACTCTGTATCAGTCTAAAAGGGGGGGGTCACGCAGGAAGAACTGTGTATTACAGCACCAGCCACTCTGTATCAGTCTAAAAGGGGGGGTCACGCAGGAAGAACTGTGTATTACAGCACCAGCCACTCTGTATCAGTCTAAAAGGGGGGGGTCACGCAGGAAGAACTGTGTATTACAACACCAGCCACTCTGTATCAGTCTAAAAGGGGGGGGTCACGCAGGAAGAACTGTGTATTACAACACCAGCCACTCTGTATCAGTCTAAAAGGGGGGGGTCACGCAGGAAGAACTGTGTATTACAGCACCAGCCACTCTGTATCAGTCTAAAAGGGGGGGGTCACGCAGGAAGAACTGTGTATTACAGCACCAGCCACTCTGTATCAGTCTAAAAGGGGGGGTCACGCAGGAAGAACTGTATATTACAGCACCAGCCACTCTGTATCAGTCTAAAAGGGGGGGGGGGGGGGGGGGGGGGTCACGCAGGAAGTACTGTGTATTACAGCACCAGCCACTCTGTATCAGTCTAAAAGGGGGGGGTCACGCAGGAAGAACTGTGTATTACAGCACCAGCCACTCTGTATCAGTCTAAAAGGGGGGGTCACGCAGGAAGAACTGTGTATTACAACACCAGCCACTCTGTATCAGTCTAAAAGGGGGGGGTCACGCAGGAAGAACTGTGTATTACAGCACCAGCCACTCTGTATCAGTCTAAAAGGGGGGGGTCACGCAGGAAGAACTGTATATTACAGCACCAGCCACTCTGTATCAGTCTAAAAGGGGGGGTCACGCAGGAAGAACTGTGTATTACAGCACCAGCCACTCTGTATCAGTCTAAAAGGGGGGGTCACGCAGGAAGAACTGTATATTACAGCACCAGCCACTCTGTATCAGTCTAAAAGGGGGGGGTCACGCAGGAAGAACTGTATATTACAACACCAGCCACTCTGTATCAGTCTAAAAGGGGGGTCACGCAGGAAGAACTGTGTATTACAGCACCAGCCACTCTGTATCAGTCTAAAAGGGGGGGGTCACGCAGGAAGAACTGTATATTACAGCACCAGCCACTCTGTATCAGTCTAAAAGGGGGGGGTCACGCAGGAAGAACTGTATATTACAGCACCAGCCACTCTGTATCAGTCTAAAAGGGGGGGGTCACGCAGGAAGAACTGTGTATTACAACACCAGCCACTCTGTATCAGTCTAAAAGGGGGGGGTCACGCAGGAAGAACTGTGTATTACAGCACCAGCCACTCTGTATCAGTCTAAAAGGGGGGGTCACGCAGGAAGAACTGTGTATTACAGCACCAGCCACTCTGTATCAGTCTAAAAGGGGGGGGTCACGCAGGAAGAACTGTATATTACAGCACCAGCCACTCTGTATCAGTCTAAAAGGGGGGGGGTCACGCAGGAAGAACTGTATATTACAGCACCAGCCACTCTGTATCAGTCTAAAAGGGGGGGGTCACGCAGGAAGAACTGTATATTACAACACCAGCCACTCTGTATCAGTCTAAAAGGGGGGGTCACGCAGGAAGAACTGTGTATTACAGCACCAGCCACTCTGTATCAGTCTAAAAGGGGGGGTCACGCAGGAAGAACTGTGTATTACAACACCAGCCACTCTGTATCAGTCTAAAAGGGGGGGGTCACGCAGGAAGAACTGTGTATTACAGCACCAGCCACTCTGTATCAGTCTAAAAGGGGGGGTCACGCAGGAAGAACTGTATATTACAGCACCAGCCACTCTGTATCAGTCTAAAAGGGGGGGTCACGCAGGAAGAACTGTATATTACAGCACCAGCCACTCTGTATCAGTCTAAAAGGGGGGGTCACGCAGGAAGAACTGTGTATTACAACACCAGCCACTCTGTATCAGTCTAAAAGGGGGGGGTCACGCAGGAAGAACTGTGTATTACAGCACCAGCCACTCTGTATCAGTCTAAAAGGGGGGGGTCACGCAGGAAGAACTGTGTATTACAGCACCAGCCACTCTGTATCAGTCTAAAAGGGGGGGGTCACGCAGGAAGAACTGTGTATTACAGCACCAGCCACTCTGTATCAGTCTAAAAGGGGGGGGGTCACGCAGGAAGAACTGTATATTACAGCACCAGCCACTCTGTATCAGTCTAAAAGGGGGGGTCACGCAGGAAGAACTGTATATTACAGCACCAGCCACTCTGTATCAGTCTAAAAGGGGGGGGTCACGCAGGAAGAACTGTATATTACAGCACCAGCCACTCTGTATCAGTCTAAAAGGGGGGGGTCACGCAGGAAGAACTGTATATTACAGCACCAGCCACTCTGTATCAGTCTAAAAGGGGGGGGTCACGCAGGAAGAACTGTGTATTACAGCACCAGCCACTCTGTATCAGTCTAAAAGGGGGGGGTCACGCAGGAAGAACTGTATATTACAGCACCAGCCACTCTGTATCAGTCTAAAAGGGGGGGTCACGCAGGAAGAACTGTGTATTACAGCACCAGCCACTCTGTATCAGTCTAAAAGGGGGGGGTCACGCAGGAAGAACTGTGTATTACAGCACCAGCCACTCTGTATCAGTCTAAAAGGGGGGGTCACGCAGGAAGAACTGTGTATTACAGCACCAGCCACTCTGTATCAGTCTAAAAGGGGGGGGTCACGCAGGAAGAACTGTGTATTACAGCACCAGCCACTCTGTATCAGTCTAAAAGGGGGGGTCACGCAGGAAGAACTGTGTATTACAGCACCAGCCACTCTGTATCAGTCTAAAAGGGGGGTCACGCAGGAAGAACTGTGTATTACAGCACCAGCCACTCTGTATCAGTCTAAAAGGGGGGTGTCACGCAGGAAGAACTGTATATTACAGCACCAGCCACTCTGTATCAGTCTAAAAGGGGGGGGTCACGCAGGAAGAACTGTGTATTACAGCACCAGCCACTCTGTATCAGTCTAAAAGGGGGGGGGGGGGGGGGGTCACGCAGGAAGAACTGTATATTACAGCACCAGCCACTCTGTATCAGTCTAAAAGGGGGGGGTCACGCAGGAAGAACTGTGTATTACAGCACCAGCCACTCTGTATCAGTCTAAAAGGGGGGGTCACGCAGGAAGAACTGTATATTACAGCACCAGCCACTCTGTATCAGTCTAAAAGGGGGGGGTCACGCAGGAAGAACTGTGTATTACAGCACCAGCCACTCTGTATCAGTCTAAAAGGGGGGGTCACGCAGGAAGAACTGTGTATTACAGCACCAGCCACTCTGTATCAGTCTAAAAGGGGGGGTCACGCAGGAAGAACTGTGTATTACAGCACCAGCCACTCTGTATCAGTCTAAAAGGGGGGGTCACGCAGGAAGAACTGTATATTACAGCACCAGCCACTCTGTATCAGTCTAAAAGGGGGGGGGGGTCACGCAGGAAGAACTGTGTATTACAACACCAGCCACTCTGTATCAGTCTAAAAGGGGGGGGTCACGCAGGAAGAACTGTGTATTACAGCACCAGCCACTCTGTATCAGTCTAAAAGGGGGGGTCACGCAGGAAGAACTGTGTATTACAGCACCAGCCACTCTGTATCAGTCTAAAAGGGGGGGTCACGCAGGAAGAACTGTGTATTACAGCACCAGCCACTCTGTATCAGTCTAAAAGGGGGGGGTCACGCAGGAAGAACTGTGTATTACAACACCAGCCACTCTGTATCAGTCTAAAAGGGGGGGATCACGCAGGAAGAACTGTGTATTACAGCACCAGCCACTCTGTATCAGTCTAAAAGGGGGGGGTCACGCAGGAAGAACTGTGTATTACAGCACCAGCCACTCTGTATCAGTCTAAAAGGGGGGGGTCACGCAGGAAGAACTGTATATTACAACACCAGCCACTCTGTATCAGTCTAAAAGGGGGGGGTCACGCAGGAAGAACTGTATATTACAGCACCAGCCACTCTGTATCAGTCTAAAAGGGGGGGGTCACGCAGGAAGAACTGTATATTACAGCACCAGCCACTCTGTATCAGTCTAAAAGGGGGGGGGTCACGCAGGAAGAACTGTGTATTACAGCACCAGCCACTCTGTATCAGTCTAAAAGGGGGGGGTCACGCAGGAAGAACTGTATATTACAGCACCAGCCACTCTGTATCAGTCTAAAAGGGGGGGGTCACGCAGGAAGAACTGTATATTACAGCACCAGCCACTCTGTATCAGTCTAAAAGGGGGGGGTCACGCAGGAAGAACTGTGTATTACAGCACCAGCCACTCTGTATCAGTCTAAAAGGGGGGGGTCACGCAGGAAGAACTGTGTATTACAGCACCAGCCACTCTGTATCAGTCTAAAAGGGGGGGTCACGCAGGAAGAACTGTGTATTACAGCACCAGCCACTCTGTATCAGTCTAAAAGGGGGGGGGGGGGGGTCACGCAGGAAGAACTGTGTATTACAGCACCAGCCACTCTGTATCAGTCTAAAAGGGGGGGGTCACGCAGGAAGAACTGTGTATTACAGCACCAGCCACTCTGTATCAGTCTAAAAGGGGGGGTCACGCAGGAAGAACTGTGTATTACAGCACCAGCCACTCTGTATCAGTCTAAAAGGGGGGGGGGGGGGGGGGGTCACGCAGGAAGAACTGTAAATTACAGCACCAGCCACTCTGTATCAGTCTAAAAGGGGGGGGGGGGGGGGGTCACGCAGGAAGAACTGTATATTACAGCACCAGCCACTCTGTATCAGTCTAAAAGGGGGTGTTATGCTGGTGAATGAGGACCCAAAAGCGACGTAATAGAAACAGAGTCTTTATTCCAGTCTTAAACAAACAATGATTCTCCTGGATATTATCAAAGGTAAATCCAAAACAGGAAACTGAAATCCTCTCGTCAGAAGAGAGGAACGACTGGAGACGCGACCACAGACTGCAGGTCGCTTCAGGAAGGCACAGGCCGTAGCTGACATAGACACCTGCTCACACGCAGCATCTGAAGAAGGCAAAAACACGACAGGGCGGAACAAGGACACAGAACAGCAAACATCAAACAAGAATCCGACAAGGACAGAAGCGGAAGACAGAGGGAGAAATAGGGAACAGGTGTGAAAGAGTAAATGAGGTAGTTAGGAGAATGGGAAACAGCTGGGAGCAGGAACGGAACGATAGAGAGAGAGAGCGAGAGAGGGAGAGAGGGAGGGGGAGAGAGAGGGATAGAAAGAGGGAAAGAACCTAATAAGACCAGCAGAGGGAAGCACAGGGACAAGACATGATGATCAATGACAAAACATGACAGTACCCCCCCACTCACCGAGCGCCTCCTGGCGCACTCGAGGAGGAACCCTGGCGGCAACGGAGGAAATCATCAATCAACGAACGGTCCAGCACGTCCCGAGATGGAACCCAACTCCTCTCCTCAGGACCGTAACCCTCCCAATCCACTAAGTACTGGTGACCACGTCCCCGAGAACGCATGTCCATGATCTTCCGTACCTTGTAAATAGGTGCGCCCTCGACAAGGACGGGGGGGGGGGAGGGAAGACGAACGGGGGCGCGAAGAAAAGGCTTGACACAGGAGACATGGAAGACAGGGTGGACGCGACGAAGATGTCGCGGAAGAAGCAGTCGCACAGCGACAGGATTGACGACCTGAGAGACACGGAACGGACCAATGAACCGCGGAGTCAACTTGCGAGAAGCTGTCGTAAGGGGAAGGTTACGAGTGGAAAGCCACACTCTCTGACCGCGACAATACCTAGGGCTCTTAATCCTACGTTTGTTGGCGGCTCTCACAGTCTGCGCCCTGTAACGGCAAAGTGCAGACCTGACCCTCCTCCAGGTGCGCTCACAACGTTGGACAAAAGCCTGAGCGGAGGGAACGCTGGACTCGGCGAGCTGGGACGAGAACAGAGGAGGCTGGTACCCAAGACTACTCTGAAACGGAGATAGCCCGGTAGCAGACGAAGGAAGCGAGTTGTGAGCGTATTCTGCCCAGGGGAGCTGTTCTGCCCAAGACGCAGGGTTTCGAAAAGAAAGGCTGCGTAATATGCGACCAATCGACTGATTGGCCCTTTCTGCTTGACCGTTAGACTGGGGATGAAACCCGGAAGAGAGACTGACGGAAGCACCAATCAAACGACAGAACTCCCTCCAAAACTGTGACGTGAATTGCGGGCCTCTGTCTGAAACGGCGTCTAACGGGAGGCCATGAATTCTGAACACATTCTCAATGATGATTTGTGCCGTCTCCTTAGCGGAAGGAAGCTTAGCGAGGGGAATGAAATGTGCCGCCTTAGAGAACCTATCGACAACCGTAAGAATCACAGTCTTCCCCGCAGACGAAGGCAGACCGGTAATAAAGTCTAAGGCGATGTGAGACCATGGTCGAGAAGGAATGGGAAGCGGTCTGAGACGACCGGCAGGAGGAGAGTTACCTGACTTAGTCTGCGCGCAGTCCGAACAAGCAGCCACGAAACGGCGCGTGTCACGCTCCTGAGTAGGCCACCAAAACCGCTGGCGAATAGAAGCAAGCGTACCCCGAACGCCGGGGTGGCCAGCTAACTTGGCAGAGTGAGCCCACTGAAGAACAGCCAGACGAGTAGAGACAGGAACGAACAGAAGGTTACTAGGACAAGCGCGCGGCGACGCAGTGTGAGTGAGTGCTTGCTTTACCTGTCTCTCAATTCCCCAGACAGTCAACCCGACAACACGCCCCTCAGGGAGAATCCCCTCGGGGTCGGTAGAAGCCACAGAAGAACTAAAGAGACGGGATAAGGCATCAGGCTTGGTGTTCTTATTTCCCGGGCGATAAGAAATCACGAACTCGAAACGAGCGAAAAACAACGCCCAACGAGCTTGACGTGCATTAAGTCGTTTGGCAGAACGGATGTACTCAAGGTTCTTATGGTCAGTCCAAACGACAAAAGGGACGGTCGCCCCCTCCAACCACTGTCGCCATTCGCCTAGGGCTAAGCGGATGGCGAGCAGTTCGCGGTTACCCACATCATAGTTGCGTTCCGATGGCGATAGGCGATGAGAAAAATAAGCGCAAGGATGGACCTTATCGTCAGACTGGAAGCGCTGGGACAGAATGGCTCCCACGCCCACCTCTGAAGCGTCAACCTCGACAATAAATTGTTTAGTGACGTCAGGAGTAACAAGGTTAGGAGCGGATGTAAAACGCTTCTTGAGGAGATCAAAAGCTCCCTGGGCGGAACCGGACCACTTAAAGCACGTCTTGACAGAAGTCAGAGCTGTGAGAGGAGCAGCCACTTGACCGAAATTACGAATGAAACGCCGATAGAAATTAGCGAAACCGAGAAAGCGCTGTAACTCGACACGTGACTTAGGAACGGGCCAATCGCTGACAGCCTGGACTTTAGCGGGATCCATCTGAATGCCTTCAGCGGAAATAACAGAACCGAGAAATGTGACAGAGGAGACATGAAAGGCGCACTTCTCAGCCTTCACGTAGAGACAATTCTCTAAAAGGCGCTGGAGTACACGTCGAACGTGCTGAACATGAATCTCGAGTGACGGTGAAAAAATCAGGATATCGTCAAGGTAAACGAAAACAAAGATGTTCAGCATGTCTCTCAGTACATCATTAACTAATGCCTGAAAGACAGCTGGAGCATTAGCGAGACCGAACGGCAGAACCCGGTATTCAAAATGCCCTAACGGAGTGTTAAACGCCGTTTTCCACTCGTCCCCCTCTCTGATGCGTACGAGATGGTAAGCGTTACGAAGGTCCAACTTAGTAAAGAACCTGGCTCCCTGCAGAATCTCGAAGGCTGACGACATAAGGGGAAGCAGATAACGATTCTTAACCGTTATGTCATTCAGCCCTCGATAATCCACGCAGGGGCGCAGAGTACCGTCCTTCTTCTTAACAAAGAAAAACCCCGCTCCGGCGGGAGAGGAAGAAGGCACCACGGTACCGGCGTCGAGAGAAACAGACAGATAATCCTCGAGAGCCTTACGTTCGGGAGCCGACAGAGAGTATAGTCTACCCCGAGGAGGAGTGGTCCCCGGAAGGAGATCAATACAACAATCATACGACCGGTGAGGAGGAAGAGAGTTGGCTCTGGACCGACTGAAGACCGTGCGCAGATCATGATATTCCTCCGGCACTCCTGTCAAATCACCAGGTTCCTCCTGAGAAGAGGGGACAGAAGAAACAGGAGGGATAGCAGACATTAAACACTTCACATGACAAGAAACGTTCCAGGATAGGATAGAATTACTAGACCAATTAATAGAAGGATTATGACATACTAGCCAGGGATGACCCAAAACAACAGGTGTAAAAGGTGAACGAAAAATCAAAAAGGAAATGGTCTCACTGTGGTTACCAGATACTGTGAGGGTTAAAGGTAGTGTCTCACATCTGATACTGGGGAGAAGACTACCATCTAAGGCGAACATGGGCGTGGGCTTCCCTAACTGTCTGAGAGGAATGTCATGTTTCCGAGCCCATGCTTCGTCCATAAAACAACCCTCAGCCCCAGAGTCTATCAAGGCACTGCAGGAAGCAGCCGAACCGGTCCAGCGTAGATGGACCGACAAGGTAGTACAGGATCTTGATGGAGAGACCTGAGTAGTAGCGCTCACCAGTAGCCCTCCGCTTACTGATGAGCTCTGGCCTTTTACTGGACATGACATGACAAAATGTCCAGCAGAACCGCAATAGAGGCAAAGGCGGTTGGTGATTCTCCGTTCCCTCTCCTTAGTCGAGATGCGAATACCTCCCAGCTGCATGGGCTCAGTCTCTGAGCCGGTGGGAGGAGATGGTTGAGATGCGGAGAGGGGGAACACCGTTAACGCGAGCTCTCTTCCACGAGCTCGGTGACGAAGATCTACCCGTCGTTCTATGCGGATGGCGAGTGCAATCAAAGAGTCCACGCTGGAAGGAACCTCCCGGGAGAGAATCTCATCCTTAACCTCAGCGTGGAGTCCCTCCAGAAAACGAGCGAGCAACGCCGGCTCGTTCCAGTCACTGGAGGCAGCAAGAGTGCGAAACTCTATAGAGTAATCCGTTATGGATCGATCACCTTGACATAGGGAAGCCAGGGCCCTGGAAGCCTCCTTCCCAAAAACTGAACGATCAAAAACCCGTATCATCTCCTCTTTAAAGTTCTGATAATCGTTAGAACACTCAGCCCTTGCCTCCCAGATAGCTGTGCCCCACTCCCGAGCCCGACCAGTAAGGAGTGATATGACGTAAGCGATCCGAGCTCTCTCTCTTGAGTATGTGTTGGGCTGGAGAGAGAACACAATATCACACTGGGTGAGAAAGGAGCGACACTCAGTGGGTTGCCCAGAGTAACATGGTGGGTTATTAACCCTAGGTTCCGGAGACTCGGAAGACCAGGAAGTAGCTGGTGGCACGAGACGAAGACTCTGAAACTGTCCTGAGAGGTCGGAGACCTGAGCGGCCAGGGTCTCAACGGCATGACGAGCAGCAGACAATTCCTGCTCGTGTCTGCCGAGCATTGCTCCCTGGAACTCGACAGCAGTGTTGCGAGAATCCGTAGTCGCTGGGTCCATTCTTGGTCGGATTCTTCTGTTATGCTGGTGAATGAGGACCCAAAAGCGACGTAATAGAAACAGAGTCTTTATTCCAGTCTTAAACAAACAATGATTCTCCTGGATATTATCAAAGGTAAATCCAAAACAGGAAACTGAAATCCTCTCGTCAGAAGAGAGGAACGACTGGAGACGCGACCACAGACTGCAGGTCGCTTCAGGAAGGCACAGGCCGTAGCTGACATAGACACCTGCTCACACGCAGCATCTGAAGAAGGCAAAAACACGACAGGGCGGAACAAGGACACAGAACAGCAAACATCAAACAAGAATCCGACAAGGACAGAAGCGGAAGACAGAGGGAGAAATAGGGAACAGGTGTGAAAGAGTAAATGAGGTAGTTAGGAGAATGGGAAACAGCTGGGAGCAGGAACGGAACGATAGAGAGAGAGAGCGAGAGAGGGAGAGAGGGAGGGGGAGAGAGAGGGATAGAAAGAGGGAAAGAACCTAATAAGACCAGCAGAGGGAAGCACAGGGACAAGACATGATGATCAATGACAAAACATGACAGGGGGGGTCACGCAGGAAGAACTGTGTATTACAGCACCAGCCACTCTGTATCAGTCTAAAAGGGGGGGGTCACGCAGGAAGAACTGTGTATTACAACACCAGCCACTCTGTATCAGTCTAAAAGGGGGGGTCACGCAGGAAGAACTGTGTATTACAACACCAGCCACTCTGTATCAGTCTAAAAGGGGGGGTCACGCAGGAAGAACTGTGTATTACAGCACCAGCCACTCTGTATCAGTCTAAAAGGGGGGGGTCACGCAGGAAGAACTGTGTATTACAACACCAGCCACTCTGTATCAGTCTAAAAGGGGGGGGTCACGCAGGAAGAACTGTGTATTACAACACCAGCCACTCTGTATCAGTCTAAAAGGGGGGGGTCACGCAGGAAGAACTGTATATTACAGCACCAGCCACTCTGTATCAGTCTAAAAGGGGGGGGTCACGCAGGAAGAACTGTATATTACAGCACCAGCCACTCTGTATCAGTCTAAAAGGGGGGGTCACGCAGGAAGAACTGTGTATTACAGCACCAGCCACTCTGTATCAGTCTAAAAGGGGGGGGTCACGCAGGAAGAACTGTATATTACAGCACCAGCCACTCTGTATCAGTCTAAAAGGGGGGGGTCACGCAGGAAGAACTGTGTATTACAGCACCAGCCACTCTGTATCAGTCTAAAAGGGGGGGGTCACGCAGGAAGAACTGTGTATTACAGCACCAGCCACTCTGTATCAGTCTAAAAGGGGGGGGTCACGCAGGAAGAACTGTGTATTACAGCACCAGCCACTCTGTATCAGTCTAAAAGGGGGGGGTCACGCAGGAAGAACTGTGTATTACAACACCAGCCACTCTGTATCAGTCTAAAAGGGGGGGTCACGCAGGAAGAACTGTATATTACAGCACCAGCCACTCTGTATCAGTCTAAAAGGGGGGGGTCACGCAGGAAGAACTGTGTATTACAGCACCAGCCACTCTGTATCAGTCTAAAAGGGGGGGGTCACGCAGGAAGAACTGTGTATTACAGCACCAGCCACTCTGTATCAGTCTAAAAGGGGGGGTCACGCAGGAAGAACTGTATATTACAGCACCAGCCACTCTGTATCAGTCTAAAAGGGGGGGGTCACGCAGGAAGAACTGTGTATTACAGCACCAGCCACTCTGTATCAGTCTAAAAGGGGGGGGTCACGCAGGAAGAACTGTATATTACAGCACCAGCCACTCTGTATCAGTCTAAAAGGGGGGGGGTCACGCAGGAAGAACTGTGTATTACAGCACCAGCCACTCTGTATCAGTCTAAAAGGGGGGGGTCACGCAGGAAGAACTGTATATTACAGCACCAGCCACTCTGTATCAGTCTAAAAGGGGGGGGTCACGCAGGAAGAACTGTATATTACAGCACCAGCCACTCTGTATCAGTCTAAAAGGGGGGGGTCACGCAGGAAGAACTGTGTATTACAGCACCAGCCACTCTGTATCAGTCTAAAAGGGGGGGGTCACGCAGGAAGAACTGTGTATTACAGCACCAGCCACTCTGTATCAGTCTAAAAGGGGGGGTCACGCAGGAAGAACTGTGTATTACAGCACCAGCCACTCTGTATCAGTCTAAAAGGGGGGGGGGGGGGGTCACGCAGGAAGAACTGTGTATTACAGCACCAGCCACTCTGTATCAGTCTAAAAGGGGGGGGTCACGCAGGAAGAACTGTGTATTACAGCACCAGCCACTCTGTATCAGTCTAAAAGGGGGGGTCACGCAGGAAGAACTGTGTATTACAGCACCAGCCACTCTGTATCAGTCTAAAAGGGGGGGGGGGGGGGGGGGTCACGCAGGAAGAACTGTAAATTACAGCACCAGCCACTCTGTATCAGTCTAAAAGGGGGGGGGGGGGGGGGTCACGCAGGAAGAACTGTATATTACAGCACCAGCCACTCTGTATCAGTCTAAAAGGGGGTGTTATGCTGGTGAATGAGGACCCAAAAGCGACGTAATAGAAACAGAGTCTTTATTCCAGTCTTAAACAAACAATGATTCTCCTGGATATTATCAAAGGTAAATCCAAAACAGGAAACTGAAATCCTCTCGTCAGAAGAGAGGAACGACTGGAGACGCGACCACAGACTGCAGGTCGCTTCAGGAAGGCACAGGCCGTAGCTGACATAGACACCTGCTCACACGCAGCATCTGAAGAAGGCAAAAACACGACAGGGCGGAACAAGGACACAGAACAGCAAACATCAAACAAGAATCCGACAAGGACAGAAGCGGAAGACAGAGGGAGAAATAGGGAACAGGTGTGAAAGAGTAAATGAGGTAGTTAGGAGAATGGGAAACAGCTGGGAGCAGGAACGGAACGATAGAGAGAGAGAGCGAGAGAGGGAGAGAGGGAGGGGGAGAGAGAGGGATAGAAAGAGGGAAAGAACCTAATAAGACCAGCAGAGGGAAGCACAGGGACAAGACATGATGATCAATGACAAAACATGACAGTACCCCCCCACTCACCGAGCGCCTCCTGGCGCACTCGAGGAGGAACCCTGGCGGCAACGGAGGAAATCATCAATCAACGAACGGTCCAGCACGTCCCGAGATGGAACCCAACTCCTCTCCTCAGGACCGTAACCCTCCCAATCCACTAAGTACTGGTGACCACGTCCCCGAGAACGCATGTCCATGATCTTCCGTACCTTGTAAATAGGTGCGCCCTCGACAAGGACGGGGGGGGGGGAGGGAAGACGAACGGGGGCGCGAAGAAAAGGCTTGACACAGGAGACATGGAAGACAGGGTGGACGCGACGAAGATGTCGCGGAAGAAGCAGTCGCACAGCGACAGGATTGACGACCTGAGAGACACGGAACGGACCAATGAACCGCGGAGTCAACTTGCGAGAAGCTGTCGTAAGGGGAAGGTTACGAGTGGAAAGCCACACTCTCTGACCGCGACAATACCTAGGGCTCTTAATCCTACGTTTGTTGGCGGCTCTCACAGTCTGCGCCCTGTAACGGCAAAGTGCAGACCTGACCCTCCTCCAGGTGCGCTCACAACGTTGGACAAAAGCCTGAGCGGAGGGAACGCTGGACTCGGCGAGCTGGGACGAGAACAGAGGAGGCTGGTACCCAAGACTACTCTGAAACGGAGATAGCCCGGTAGCAGACGAAGGAAGCGAGTTGTGAGCGTATTCTGCCCAGGGGAGCTGTTCTGCCCAAGACGCAGGGTTTCGAAAAGAAAGGCTGCGTAATATGCGACCAATCGACTGATTGGCCCTTTCTGCTTGACCGTTAGACTGGGGATGAAACCCGGAAGAGAGACTGACGGAAGCACCAATCAAACGACAGAACTCCCTCCAAAACTGTGACGTGAATTGCGGGCCTCTGTCTGAAACGGCGTCTAACGGGAGGCCATGAATTCTGAACACATTCTCAATGATGATTTGTGCCGTCTCCTTAGCGGAAGGAAGCTTAGCGAGGGGAATGAAATGTGCCGCCTTAGAGAACCTATCGACAACCGTAAGAATCACAGTCTTCCCCGCAGACGAAGGCAGACCGGTAATAAAGTCTAAGGCGATGTGAGACCATGGTCGAGAAGGAATGGGAAGCGGTCTGAGACGACCGGCAGGAGGAGAGTTACCTGACTTAGTCTGCGCGCAGTCCGAACAAGCAGCCACGAAACGGCGCGTGTCACGCTCCTGAGTAGGCCACCAAAACCGCTGGCGAATAGAAGCAAGCGTACCCCGAACGCCGGGGTGGCCAGCTAACTTGGCAGAGTGAGCCCACTGAAGAACAGCCAGACGAGTAGAGACAGGAACGAACAGAAGGTTACTAGGACAAGCGCGCGGCGACGCAGTGTGAGTGAGTGCTTGCTTTACCTGTCTCTCAATTCCCCAGACAGTCAACCCGACAACACGCCCCTCAGGGAGAATCCCCTCGGGGTCGGTAGAAGCCACAGAAGAACTAAAGAGACGGGATAAGGCATCAGGCTTGGTGTTCTTATTTCCCGGGCGATAAGAAATCACGAACTCGAAACGAGCGAAAAACAACGCCCAACGAGCTTGACGTGCATTAAGTCGTTTGGCAGAACGGATGTACTCAAGGTTCTTATGGTCAGTCCAAACGACAAAAGGGACGGTCGCCCCCTCCAACCACTGTCGCCATTCGCCTAGGGCTAAGCGGATGGCGAGCAGTTCGCGGTTACCCACATCATAGTTGCGTTCCGATGGCGATAGGCGATGAGAAAAATAAGCGCAAGGATGGACCTTATCGTCAGACTGGAAGCGCTGGGACAGAATGGCTCCCACGCCCACCTCTGAAGCGTCAACCTCGACAATAAATTGTTTAGTGACGTCAGGAGTAACAAGGTTAGGAGCGGATGTAAAACGCTTCTTGAGGAGATCAAAAGCTCCCTGGGCGGAACCGGACCACTTAAAGCACGTCTTGACAGAAGTCAGAGCTGTGAGAGGAGCAGCCACTTGACCGAAATTACGAATGAAACGCCGATAGAAATTAGCGAAACCGAGAAAGCGCTGTAACTCGACACGTGACTTAGGAACGGGCCAATCGCTGACAGCCTGGACTTTAGCGGGATCCATCTGAATGCCTTCAGCGGAAATAACAGAACCGAGAAATGTGACAGAGGAGACATGAAAGGCGCACTTCTCAGCCTTCACGTAGAGACAATTCTCTAAAAGGCGCTGGAGTACACGTCGAACGTGCTGAACATGAATCTCGAGTGACGGTGAAAAAATCAGGATATCGTCAAGGTAAACGAAAACAAAGATGTTCAGCATGTCTCTCAGTACATCATTAACTAATGCCTGAAAGACAGCTGGAGCATTAGCGAGACCGAACGGCAGAACCCGGTATTCAAAATGCCCTAACGGAGTGTTAAACGCCGTTTTCCACTCGTCCCCCTCTCTGATGCGTACGAGATGGTAAGCGTTACGAAGGTCCAACTTAGTAAAGAACCTGGCTCCCTGCAGAATCTCGAAGGCTGACGACATAAGGGGAAGCAGATAACGATTCTTAACCGTTATGTCATTCAGCCCTCGATAATCCACGCAGGGGCGCAGAGTACCGTCCTTCTTCTTAACAAAGAAAAACCCCGCTCCGGCGGGAGAGGAAGAAGGCACCACGGTACCGGCGTCGAGAGAAACAGACAGATAATCCTCGAGAGCCTTACGTTCGGGAGCCGACAGAGAGTATAGTCTACCCCGAGGAGGAGTGGTCCCCGGAAGGAGATCAATACAACAATCATACGACCGGTGAGGAGGAAGAGAGTTGGCTCTGGACCGACTGAAGACCGTGCGCAGATCATGATATTCCTCCGGCACTCCTGTCAAATCACCAGGTTCCTCCTGAGAAGAGGGGACAGAAGAAACAGGAGGGATAGCAGACATTAAACACTTCACATGACAAGAAACGTTCCAGGATAGGATAGAATTACTAGACCAATTAATAGAAGGATTATGACATACTAGCCAGGGATGACCCAAAACAACAGGTGTAAAAGGTGAACGAAAAATCAAAAAGGAAATGGTCTCACTGTGGTTACCAGATACTGTGAGGGTTAAAGGTAGTGTCTCACATCTGATACTGGGGAGAAGACTACCATCTAAGGCGAACATGGGCGTGGGCTTCCCTAACTGTCTGAGAGGAATGTCATGTTTCCGAGCCCATGCTTCGTCCATAAAACAACCCTCAGCCCCAGAGTCTATCAAGGCACTGCAGGAAGCAGCCGAACCGGTCCAGCGTAGATGGACCGACAAGGTAGTACAGGATCTTGATGGAGAGACCTGAGTAGTAGCGCTCACCAGTAGCCCTCCGCTTACTGATGAGCTCTGGCCTTTTACTGGACATGACATGACAAAATGTCCAGCAGAACCGCAATAGAGGCAAAGGCGGTTGGTGATTCTCCGTTCCCTCTCCTTAGTCGAGATGCGAATACCTCCCAGCTGCATGGGCTCAGTCTCTGAGCCGGTGGGAGGAGATGGTTGAGATGCGGAGAGGGGGAACACCGTTAACGCGAGCTCTCTTCCACGAGCTCGGTGACGAAGATCTACCCGTCGTTCTATGCGGATGGCGAGTGCAATCAAAGAGTCCACGCTGGAAGGAACCTCCCGGGAGAGAATCTCATCCTTAACCTCAGCGTGGAGTCCCTCCAGAAAACGAGCGAGCAACGCCGGCTCGTTCCAGTCACTGGAGGCAGCAAGAGTGCGAAACTCTATAGAGTAATCCGTTATGGATCGATCACCTTGACATAGGGAAGCCAGGGCCCTGGAAGCCTCCTTCCCAAAAACTGAACGATCAAAAACCCGTATCATCTCCTCTTTAAAGTTCTGATAATCGTTAGAACACTCAGCCCTTGCCTCCCAGATAGCTGTGCCCCACTCCCGAGCCCGACCAGTAAGGAGTGATATGACGTAAGCGATCCGAGCTCTCTCTCTTGAGTATGTGTTGGGCTGGAGAGAGAACACAATATCACACTGGGTGAGAAAGGAGCGACACTCAGTGGGTTGCCCAGAGTAACATGGTGGGTTATTAACCCTAGGTTCCGGAGACTCGGAAGACCAGGAAGTAGCTGGTGGCACGAGACGAAGACTCTGAAACTGTCCTGAGAGGTCGGAGACCTGAGCGGCCAGGGTCTCAACGGCATGACGAGCAGCAGACAATTCCTGCTCGTGTCTGCCGAGCATTGCTCCCTGGAACTCGACAGCAGTGTTGCGAGAATCCGTAGTCGCTGGGTCCATTCTTGGTCGGATTCTTCTGTTATGCTGGTGAATGAGGACCCAAAAGCGACGTAATAGAAACAGAGTCTTTATTCCAGTCTTAAACAAACAATGATTCTCCTGGATATTATCAAAGGTAAATCCAAAACAGGAAACTGAAATCCTCTCGTCAGAAGAGAGGAACGACTGGAGACGCGACCACAGACTGCAGGTCGCTTCAGGAAGGCACAGGCCGTAGCTGACATAGACACCTGCTCACACGCAGCATCTGAAGAAGGCAAAAACACGACAGGGCGGAACAAGGACACAGAACAGCAAACATCAAACAAGAATCCGACAAGGACAGAAGCGGAAGACAGAGGGAGAAATAGGGAACAGGTGTGAAAGAGTAAATGAGGTAGTTAGGAGAATGGGAAACAGCTGGGAGCAGGAACGGAACGATAGAGAGAGAGAGCGAGAGAGGGAGAGAGGGAGGGGGAGAGAGAGGGATAGAAAGAGGGAAAGAACCTAATAAGACCAGCAGAGGGAAGCACAGGGACAAGACATGATGATCAATGACAAAACATGACAGGGGGGGTCACGCAGGAAGAACTGTGTATTACAGCACCAGCCACTCTGTATCAGTCTAAAAGGGGGGGGTCACGCAGGAAGAACTGTGTATTACAACACCAGCCACTCTGTATCAGTCTAAAAGGGGGGGTCACGCAGGAAGAACTGTGTATTACAACACCAGCCACTCTGTATCAGTCTAAAAGGGGGGGTCACGCAGGAAGAACTGTGTATTACAGCACCAGCCACTCTGTATCAGTCTAAAAGGGGGGGGTCACGCAGGAAGAACTGTGTATTACAACACCAGCCACTCTGTATCAGTCTAAAAGGGGGGGGTCACGCAGGAAGAACTGTGTATTACAACACCAGCCACTCTGTATCAGTCTAAAAGGGGGGGGTCACGCAGGAAGAACTGTATATTACAGCACCAGCCACTCTGTATCAGTCTAAAAGGGGGGGGTCACGCAGGAAGAACTGTATATTACAGCACCAGCCACTCTGTATCAGTCTAAAAGGGGGGGTCACGCAGGAAGAACTGTGTATTACAGCACCAGCCACTCTGTATCAGTCTAAAAGGGGGGGGTCACGCAGGAAGAACTGTATATTACAGCACCAGCCACTCTGTATCAGTCTAAAAGGGGGGGGTCACGCAGGAAGAACTGTGTATTACAGCACCAGCCACTCTGTATCAGTCTAAAAGGGGGGGGTCACGCAGGAAGAACTGTGTATTACAGCACCAGCCACTCTGTATCAGTCTAAAAGGGGGGGGTCACGCAGGAAGAACTGTGTATTACAGCACCAGCCACTCTGTATCAGTCTAAAAGGGGGGGGTCACGCAGGAAGAACTGTGTATTACAACACCAGCCACTCTGTATCAGTCTAAAAGGGGGGGTCACGCAGGAAGAACTGTATATTACAGCACCAGCCACTCTGTATCAGTCTAAAAGGGGGGGGTCACGCAGGAAGAACTGTGTATTACAGCACCAGCCACTCTGTATCAGTCTAAAAGGGGGGGGTCACGCAGGAAGAACTGTGTATTACAGCACCAGCCACTCTGTATCAGTCTAAAAGGGGGGGTCACGCAGGAAGAACTGTATATTACAGCACCAGCCACTCTGTATCAGTCTAAAAGGGGGGGGTCACGCAGGAAGAACTGTGTATTACAGCACCAGCCACTCTGTATCAGTCTAAAAGGGGGGGGTCACGCAGGAAGAACTGTATATTACAGCACCAGCCACTCTGTATCAGTCTAAAAGGGGGGTCACGCAGGAAGAACTGTGTATTACAACACCAGCCACTCTGTATCAGTCTAAAAGGGGGGGGTCACGCAGGAAGAACTGTGTATTACAGCACCAGCCACTCTGTATCAGTCTAAAAGGGGGGGTCACGCAGGAAGAACTGTATATTACAGCACCAGCCACTCTGTATCAGTCTAAAAGGGGGGGGGGGGGGGGGGTCACGCAGGAAGTACTGTGTATTACAGCACCAGCCACTCTGTATCAGTCTAAAAGGGGGGGGTCACGCAGGAAGAACTGTGTATTACAGCACCAGCCACTCTGTATCAGTCTAAAAGGGGGGTGTCACGCAGGAAGAACTGTATATTACAGCACCAGCCACTCTGTATCAGTCTAAAAGGGGGGGGGGGGGGGGGGTCACGCAGGAAGTACTGTGTATTACAGCACCAGCCACTCTGTATCAGTCTAAAAGGGGGGTGTCACGCAGGAAGAACTGTATATTACAGCACCAGCCACTCTGTATCAGTCTAAAAGGGGGGGTCACGCAGGAAGAACTGTGTATTACAGCACCAGCCACTCTGTATCAGTCTAAAAGGGGGGGTCACGCAGGAAGAACTGTGTATTACAGCACCAGCCACTCTGTATCAGTCTAAAAGGGGGGGGTCACGCAGGAAGAACTGTGTATTACAGCACCAGCCACTCTGTATCAGTCTCTTATTTATGCAAGACATGTAAATGAAGCATCCCTGGACATGTTTCTGTTTCTATAACGGGCTCTGGGATCGGGTGATTTCCAAAACCGGCAGGCGGCTGTCTGCATGGGCAATGAGGAAGGGAGCTGTCTGCCGTCAAAGAATACTATAATCTCTACCCAGACAGGGCAAAGGAGAGCAGCAGAGACGCTATTCTACCTCTACCCTTCCACTCACTCCCCTGACACAGACCTGACATGATGGAATCAAAATGTCTACATTGGAGCATCCAAACCTGGGGCTAACACTGTTTGATTTACAGGAGATTCTAGAATTCATTTTAGATTCCGTAACTGGAACAACCTGGCAGTGTTTTACTTTGAGCTTGTCCTGGTACCAGCTTCTTCTCATTGCAAGAAATTGTTAATTCTCGCCCTCTCGTACTGTATTTGAAGGTTGAATAGAGCTGATGTGGTGCTGGTTAAAGGAGAAATTAGTTTTTTTTCTTCTTCTTAGTGCAATGGTTCACACTATATACTCATCTCTCGTCCGCTGTATTTAAATGGCAGTGGTCTTACTATGGTGCTGGATTACGGAGGGATATTATTGAGAAATGTCTCATCACTTTAGGGTCAAAGGCTTGACAACCACGTGCTGGCATTACATGGCAAACCAAATAAAATGCCCAATCAATCTCCTCATAAACCTAAGCCTCGATATGCAGCCATCTACTAAGATGTCCTATCGATTGAACATGAACTCATGAATACATATATTATCCTCCAAAAATCATCCCACTTGATTTAGCGTCCATATTTATTCAAATGAAGGGAATTTGGGTTGCTTGTTGGATGGATCAGGGACCATGTGTGCCCAGAATGAGACAGTGAAGTCGGCAGAGCGGATTGGCTAATCGACAGCACATCCATAATGAATGGAAATGGATGAGAGTCCCGAGCACGTCTGCTACAACGGGACTAAAACGGTGAGGCGGTTTATGGATGTTTCGACTTTACCACAAAACACAGACGAGATTGAAAATATATTTCAAGTTGATAGATGGTGAGAAGGATCTCAGACCAACACTGTAGTAGGGGCACCAGTTGATGCTGCAAGACCATTGCAATGGCAATGTGCCGATACAGAAGGCAGTATTTCCAATAGGTTGAAAATAATACAGATCTTAATGTGTACACCCAGAGCCAAGTACTTCAAATCGAAATATATGGCTCTACGTACACCTATACTGTATGTCAATGTTCAGAAATAGACCCTGAGGAGAGATTAAAACTTTCCATTGAATACAAGGCAGTAGCCCGCTGAAGCATCAACTTCATAAACCATTTCAATATCCATTCATGGTAAGCAATCAAGGCACATTGTCATGTTACTTTTAACAACACACTATTTTAAGCAGTCTGTCTTGTCGTGGTTCCACCTGTCACCAGAGAGCGGCAGAGACCGTCCTAGAGACATTAACGACACTCAGGTGTGTCCAATTTACTCATTCTGATTTGTCTGTTATAAGACATGTGTTTTCTGTTGTCCTTGGCAGAAGCTTGAATTGTTTACGGTCATGTGTGTTGCGGTGTGCGGTTGTTTCCTGAGTGAGTTTTTAAGACTTAGTGTTTGTTGTTTTTTCAAGTGTACTGTGATCCTGCAGCTCTCGTTTCTCAGTAAAGTATTATGTTTATCCCTAACCACTGATTCCTCATCTGGTCTCTTCTCTGCACCTGGGTCCAACCTTACCACGTCACAGCAAGCTTCTGCACAAACATGGACCCAGCAGAGATCACCCAGATCAAAAATGTTGTAACCCACCAAGGAGCACTGCTGGGGCGGCAGCAAGAACAACTATCCCAAATATCAAAGACCCTCCGGGCACTTACCGATTCCCTCCAACCACAGTCCAACCTCAACCCAGGAGGAGCCAATGTCCAAGTCTCATTGCCCAGTGCTACAGACGTTGCCGTAGTTCCTCCAGGGAACCTGCACCGGGAACCCAAGATCCCAGCCCCTGAGCGCTATGACGGCCACCCGTGAGGATGCAAGGGGTTCCTCACTCAGTGTTCTCTGGTGTTCGAGCTACACTCCTCCTCGTTCCACACCGATCGGGCCATGATCGCCTACATCATCTCTCTACTCTTGGGTAAGGCCCTGGCATGGGCAATGGCCATATGGGAACAGCAGCCACCATCCTGCAGCTCCATATTAGACTTCATTGCCGAGCTACGACGAGTCTTCGACCACCCAGTCAGCGGACGATAAGCGGCCAGCCGACTGTTCAACATCCGCCAAGGGGCCAGACCAGTGGCTGACTTCGCCATTGAGTTCCGCACCCTTGCCGCTGAGAGTGGGTGGAATACGGAGGCCCTGTTCACCGCTTTCCACCAGGGTTTGTCTAACTCCATCAAGGATTAACTGGCCTCTCGGGAACTGGGAGAGGACCTTGAGACCCTGATAACGCTGGCAATCAGGGTTGACAACTGCCTCCAAGAACGTGTGAGACAGCGCCTTTTTGACACCACCCCAGTATCCCGGTTCCCTGAGCACCACAAGCCCCCCGAAACCAGCATTGAGGAGCCCCTGCAGCTGGGACGCACACATCTGAGTCTACAGGTGAGTGACAGGCGCATGCGCAAAGGCTGCTGCCTCTACTGCGGAGGTCTCGGCCATCTCCGTGCTACATGCCCAGAGCTGATGGGAAACGCCAGGGCTCGCCAGGACAAGGGGAGACCCTGACGAGCTGTGCAGTTACCTCCCGGCTACCCAGTCTGTTACTACCCGCAACCCTCCACTGGGACAACCGTCAGCACCAGATTCAAGCCTTCATGGACTCCGGGGCTGTAGATAATTTCATTGATCATCCCTCTGCAGATTCAAGCCCTCGATGGACGGCACATTGGCTTCGGTAAAGTGGAATATCAGACCAAGCCCATTCTACTGCAGGTTGGGGTGAACCCCTCAGAGACTCTTAGATTTCTTTTGATCACTGATCCCATGAACCCCCTTATCCTAGGGTACCCCTGGCTAGCACTACATAACCCACTATAATCCTGGTCCACGGGACACCTACTAGACTGGGGTAAGGACCGCCAGACTAAGTGTCTAAGACCCCCACCAAGAGCCTCGCCGTGTCCTCCTGCATCCATTTAAGACCAAGACTTCTCCGCTCTCCTTCCCAAATACTTTGACCTCTGGGAGGCCTTCAGTAAGAGGCAAGCCGCCACCCTTCCCACTTATTGTCCACACGGCTGTGCCTTAGAACTCCTTCCCGGCTCCACACCTTCCCGAGGCCGTCTGTACTCCCTCTCGACCCCTGAAGCAGCAGTCATGGACAATTACATCCGGGAGTCGCTGGAGGCAGGTTTCATTCGCCCCTCTACATCCCCAGCTGGTGCAGGCTTCTTCGTGGGTAAGAAGGATGGAGCCCTGCGTCCCTGCATCGATTACAGAGGGCTGAACCTGATGTCCGTCGCCTTGGAGTTGGCCCAAGGGGCCCAATTCTTCACCAAACTGGACCTCCGCAATGCTTACAATCTGGTGCGAATCAGGGAGGGAGATGAGTGGAAAACTGCCTTTAACACCCCTAGTGATCATTATGAATATTTAGTCATACCTTTCAGAGTATCGAACTCACCGGCAGTCTTTCAAGCATTGGTCAATGACACTCTTAGGGCTATGTTGAATCGGTTCATCTGTGTTTACCTCGACGACATCCTGATCTTCTCCTTCCAGAACACATACTGCAAGTCCTGAGACGCCTCCTGCAGAGCCAACTATATGTCAAGATCGAGAAGTGTGAGTTCCATGTATCCCAATATTCCTTCCTGGGTCACATTATCTCTACCGCAGGCATCCAAATGGACCCCGTAAAGGTTGAGGCGGTTGCCGACTGGCCCCGTCCCACCTCACTCAAGCAGGTCCAGCGGATCTTCGGGGTTGCCAATTTTTGCAGGCGTTTTATACGCAACTTTGGTGCGGTGGTAGCGCCTCTCACGGTCCTGACCCGGAAGTCCCAGACCCGTTTTTGCTGGACTCCCGAGGCTGACAGGACATTCATGGAACTCAAGGGACATTTCACCTCTCGACCATCCTTGTTCATCCTGATCCTACTCGTCCTTGTGTGGTAGAGGTGGATGCCTCGGACACCGGAGCAGGGGTGGTCCTTTCACAGCGGAACGAGGACAAGAAACTGCACCCATGCGCCTTTCTCTCCAAGCGGTTTTCACCACCGGGACGCAACTACAATGTAGGCAACCGGGAGCTCTTGGCAGTTAAGTGGCCCCTTGAGGGGTGGAGACACTGGTTGGAATGGGGAACATCATCCTTTCATGATCTGGACAGAACATAAGAACTTGGTCTCCATTCAGGAAGCCAAGAGGTTGAATGCTCACCAGGCTAGGTGGCCTCTGTTTTTTAACAGGTTCGATTTCACACTAGCCAATCGCCCGGGATCCAAGAGTCAGAAAGCAGACGACCTGTCCCGCCAACACGATGTCTCTAACGAGGAGAGGGACTCCGAACCCATCATCCCCAGCTCCCGCATTGTGGCCCCTCTGATATGGAGTATTGAGACCACGGTCCGACAAGCCCAGACCCGAGAACCTGACCCCGGCGGGGGACCCACTAACAGACTTTACATTCCGCGATCAGCCCGTTCCCGGGGTCTACAATGGGGACACTCCTCTAAATTAACTGGGCATCCAGGAGTTAATCGGACACTGGAGTTCCTGAGGTGGAAATTCTGGTGGCCCAACATGATGGAGGATGCGAGATTCTTTGTTGCTGCCTGTTCCATCTGTGCACAAAGCAAGTCCTCACGACAGCGACGGGCTGGGTTGCTCCAACCTTTGCCCATCCCCAGCCGGCCCTGGTCCCACCTGTCCGTAGACTATCACAGGGTTACCTCCATCCCAAGGGCTTACCACTATCCTGGTGATCGTTGATCGGTTCTCCAAGGCAGCCCATTTCATTGCCTTACCCAAGTTGCCCTCAGCGAAGGAGACCACTGATCTCATGATTACCCATGTTTTTCAACTACATAGACTTCCCCAGGACATTGTCTCGGATCGTGGCCCCCAGTTCGTTACACGGTATTGGAAAGCCTTCTGCTCACTGTTGGGAGCGTCGGTGAGTCTCTCCTCAGGATTCCACCCACAGTCGAATGGGCAAACGGCACAAACAGGAGCTGGAGAAGTTCCTCCGCTGTTTCTTCTCCACCCAGGCCAGCAACTGGAGCAAGTTCCTCTTCTGGGCGGAGTATGCTCACAACACACTGCCAAACTCGTCCACTGGGCTATCGCCGTTTGATGGTCAGTTCGGGTTCGCCCCCCCCTAACCACGGATTCTTCATCTGGTCTCTTCTCTGCACCTGGGTCCAACCTTACCACGTCACATGTCTGGTAACTGGTAATGTGTGCCATCATGTCTGAAAACGGAGGTGTCTCAAACACAATGTACACAAAGCAAGGCTCTCTCGGATTTTGAGCCTGGTGTGATGTAGCGCACTGATCCGAGGCAGGCAAGTAGTTCATGGTGGAAGTGGAGGATCTGAGGCTTGAACGATATGGCCCACAGTGTGTGACTGTCACACTCCACAGCACCACGTTTTCAGCTTGATCAAACTCAATCTTCTCCCTCTGTTTGGGTCGGGGAGACTGTTGTGCTCTGCTCCCTGTGTTCCTGCTCAGCCTAAAACTAAGCTATTTACAGCTGAAATGCTGGAGGCTAGTCTATCAGCATGTCACAGACATTGCTGGATTAACAGACTTGCATAGGCATTAGCAGCAGAGACTGTAGCAGACTGACTGATTAATTGAAAGATACCATTGACTTGAGCAGTGTGCTCCTTAGCTCATAGCTCAGCAGATAATAATATTTATTTTATTAAGGACGGCCTAATATGCTGAATATTTTAATATGCCCCCAGTTGATTTCCCCCCCCCCTTACTTCCCTCTTGTCTTCCAACCTCTCCCTCCCCCTCTCACCTCTCTCCCTCCCTCTCGCCCTCCAACCTTTCTCCCTTCATCTCGCCCTCTCACCTCTCTCTCTCCCTCCCTCTCCCCTTCCACCCTCACACCATCTCACCTCCTTCCCCTTCCACCCTCTCACCATTTCACCTCTCTCGCTCTCTCTCCCCTTCCCTCCTCTCTTCATATCTTCCACTGGCTCCCTGTGTTGCCGAGACGACTCACCCCCCCCACTTGTTTGCCGCCCAGTGGCAAGGATTCTGTTGCCATGGAAACGGGAGGCAATTGCTTTGGAGACATTGGGAAGAGGGGGATACCAAGGAAACAATGGGGTGTGACAGCAGGGGGAAGGGGTACTGATTGAGCTAAAAATAAAACAACTAAAGACTGTCTCTCTTTCTCTCCCCCCTCACTTGTTTTCTCCTTCTCTGTCTTCTGATCTCTCCCTCCACACCTTTCTTCCCTTTCTCTTTCTCTCTCAGAAGTGAATGCATTAATAACACTGACTCCCATGTAGTCTGTCTCTCTCTGTCTCTCTCTGTCTCTCTCTCTCTCTCTCTCTCTCTGTCTCTCTCTCTCTCTCTCTCTCTCTCTGTCTCTGTCTCTCTGTCTCTCTCTCTCTCTCTCTCTGTCTCTGTCTCTCTCTATCTCTCTCTGTCTGTCTGTCTCTCTCTCTCTCTCTCTGTCTCTCTCTCTCTCTCTCTCTCTCTCTCTCTCTCTCTCTCTCTTTGTCTCTCTGTCTCTCTCTCTCTTTCTCTCTGTCTCTGTCTCTCTCTCTGTCTCTGTCTCTCTCTCTGTCTCTCTCTCTCTGTCTCTCTCTCTCTGTCTCTCTCTCTCTGT